>NC_056735.1:1244138164-1244255450 GCF_019279795.1 Protopterus annectens | reverse complement strand
ACAATACCTATTTTCAATATTTAACTGAGATGCTTGATAAGGGCCTATCTTTTTCTTCAATAAAAATCCATGCCTCTGCCATCTCGGCTCATTAGAACACAGAGCCCCCCCCCCCTCTTTTCTCATCCACTGCTTGAACCGTATCATAGAGGGGCCAAAAATTTAAGGCCTCCCAGAAGAGCACCAGCTCCTGCAGGGGACCTCAGTTTTGTGCTGGAAAAACTTGCCGTGCCTTCTTTTGAACTAGCATCTACTGCGGATATAAAATTTCTATCTTTGAAAATATCTTTTCCTTTGGCGGTCACTACAGCAAGAAGGGTTTCAGAACTACAGGCTTTCATGGCAGTGGTGCCTTTCATTATGTTTTACCTGGACAGCGTGTCCTTCAGGACCAATCCTTCTTTTATGCGTAAGGTGGTATCCAGTGTGGCTCTTAACCAGACCATTCACCTGCCGACATTTTACCCAAATCTGCAGAACAAGGGGGAGCGGATTCTGCATTCATTGGCTGTACACAGACAACTAAGATTCTACTTAAACAGGAGCAAATCTCGAAGAATGTCTGAACAACTACTGGTAGCATTTGCTGCAGGATCAGAGGGGAAGTCTATATCAAAGCAGATTATATTTCTAAATGGATAAGCTACAGCATTCGTTTCCGCTATTTGTGCCATGGTAAACCTGTGCCCAAGGGGATCAGATCACTTTCCACCACGGCTGCCTCTACTTCAGCAGCTTTTCTCAGAGGGGTCCCAACCAAAGACATTCTAGAAGCTGCCACTTGGAGCTCTGTTCATGCCTTCACAAAGCATTGTCATTTACCTCTCTTCTCCAAATCCAGGGCAGGCTTTGCCACTGCAGTCCTGCAGGGCCTTATAGCTGCTCCAAATGCTATTTAGTTCCATCCTCCCATCCATAGCTTTGGGAATCTACCCAATTGTAATGACTGCAACAGTGAAACACAAAGAACATAGTACAGTTGTGTACACTTACCATAAATGTACATGTTCGAGTGTATTCACTATTGCTGTCCGGGTTACCCACCCGCCACCCCCCATTCTATACCTTTTCTTTCCTTCACTATAGTCGAAAGCCTTTGTGTTGTATTTGCTTTTAGTTGAAGGTAAAGTTTGTTTCTAAAAATGCATTTATATATTTGCTGTTTATGTATATATTTTTGCTCCCCATTTGGGAGGCACCTGACATTTGGGGCAAGAAAAACTGAACAAAATGGCGTCTGCTGCATGTTTTATACCCTTGACAACCCGACATCATGGAAGAGAAGCAGCAAACCGATGCAGGACCCAAGAATTTAATTCAGGCCGACTGAGGGCAACCTTCCAGCAGATTACCCAAATGTAGTGACTGCAACAGTGAATAGACTCCAACATCTACATTTATGGTAAGTGTACACAACTGTACTTTCCTTTGGTGGGCAAAGGCCTGCTACCACAACAAGGGACTCCATTTCCCTCTACCCCCTGCCGCCCAAATCCTAACAGACGCATCAGACTATGCATGGGAGGCTCACATGGAAGGGCAGTGCATTTAGGGCAAATGGAACTCGAGACAGATGCACCTGCATATCAATTAAAAAGAAGAGTTAGCTGTACAGAATGCTCTGACAGCCTTCAAAGACTGTATTCTTCAATGACAACTATTGATAAAGACAGACAACACCACAGTTTTGGTGTACATAAGCACGGGGGAACCCACTTGTACCCTCTCTGCAGACTAGCCATGGCTCAGTGGCACACAGCCTTGAGTTACCAAGTACAGCTACAAGCTCAATTCCTACCAGGTAAACTAAATTCACTGGCAGACAACTTAAGCAGAAATCTTATAGACTCACAAGAATGGAAACTAGAACTCAAAATATTCAACTTCTTGAACAAATGTGGGGTACTCCAGAGGTAGACTGGTTTGCCTCCTCTCAGAACTACGAATTGAGCAAATTCTGCACAATAACTCCCCACAGTCAAGCTTGGAAAGTGGATGCCCTGTCCTTTACCTGGGAAAGCCTCTCTTTTTATGCCTTTCCCCCTCTGCCTCTCCTTTCGAAGGTTCTACTAAAGATCAAACATAACAAGCAAAGGACAATACTGATTGCATCAGACAGGCCCGCCAGCACTGTACCCCCTCTTGCTCAGTATGACACTGCTGCAACCATGGCACCTGCCTCTGACCCCTTCCCTGGGGTCAGATTCTGCACCCTCCGCTTCAAGCCCTGAAGCCTGGCTAATTCCTTGAGCTCTCCTCTAGCATCCCTCGGTAAGCAGGTGCTGGATGTCTTTCTGGAGGCAAGGAGACCCTAGTACTAGAAAAATCCTGTGCTGGAAAGTGGGAAAAGATGCTTTTCCTGGGGCCAGGCTCAGAGGATGGGCACAACTGTGCCCAGCTTACCTCATATTCTGCAGTACTGAACAGAAATGCTCCACTGGGGCCTATCCTTCTCGTCAATTAAAATTCATGCTTCTGCCATTTCAGCACATTATAATACTAAGCTACCCCTCTTCTCTCACCCTTTACTAAAAACAATTCCTTAAAAGGGCCAAAAATTTAAGACCCCCCCCCCCCCCCCCAGGAGAGCTCCCTCTCCAGCCTGGGACATTGTTTGTTTTGGGAAAGCTCACCCCCCTTTGAGCCAGCTGCAACAGCAGAGTTGAAATTCCTTTCTTGGAAAACAGCCTTCTTTCTAGCCTTCACTTCAAGAAGAGTGTCTGAACTACATGCCCTCATGGCAGTGGACCCCTTCATTATCTTCCATGCGGACAAGTTTTCCCTTATGACCAATCCTTTCTTTATGCCCAAGGTTGTGTCTAGTGTGGCCCTAAGTCAGTCCATTAATTTGCTTACTTTTTCCCTAATCCACAAAACAAAGGGGAACGAATACTGCATTCTCTGGATGTGCACAGACAATTTAGACAGGGCTAAGCCTCTCAGAAAATCTCAACAGCTGCTAGTTGGCGTTGCTGCAGGGGCAGAGGGGAAGGCCTCTTCAAAGCAAACCATTTCCAAATGGATATTCCATCGCATTTATTTCCACTACAAGCACCATGGAAAACCTACCCTACAGGGGATAAGATCACATTCCACTAGGGCTGCATCGGCCTCTGCGGCTTTTTTCAGAGGCGTTCCTACCAGGGATATCCTAGAAGCTGCTACCTGGAGCTCTGTACATACCTTCACCAAGCATTACCACATGCCTATCTTTTCTAAATCCAGAGCTGGATTTGCCACTGCAGTCTTGCAGGGCTTAATAGCTGGTCCTAATGCTCTCTAACGTTCTCCTCCCTCCCTTAGCTTTGGGAATCGACCCAAATGTGATGACTGCAACAGTGAAACATGAACATAGTACAGTTGTGTACACTTGCCATAAATGTAGATGTTCAAGTGTATTCACTGTTGCAGTCCTGGTTACCCTCCCACCAGCCCCCTGACTTCTCTTGGCTCTACCTTCCCTTCTTGTTTGGTATATTTATTTTTTCTGGTGTATTTGCTTTTTGATGGGAATGTACCATACTATGTAATTGCTTCCTATTGTGGGGGCACCTGACATCTGGGGCAAGAAAAACTGATGTAATGGTGTCTGCTACATGTTTTATACTCTGACGTCATGGAAGAAGACTGCATCCAACGTAGAAATCTTAAGACACTGGTATTTAGGCCGGCTGTGGGCTACCTGCAGACAGATAACCCAAATGTGATGACTGTAACAGTGAATACACTCTAACATCTACATTTATGGTAAGTGTACACAACTGTACTTTCCTTCCTCAAATGACTGTTGCAGTACAAACTGGCAATATGTCAGTAGTATGGTACATCAAACAAGAGAACCAGATCCTGCCTCCTATGTAGAGAAGCAATGAGTGTTTGGCAGTGAGCGATCTCTACCAACTGCTTTCTGATCGCAGTGCACATTCTGCGGGAGTGCAACATCTTGGCGGACAGGCTCAGCAGAGGTTTACTGATTCTTCATGAGTAATCTGTGAATCGGTCAGTGGCGAGCATGATGTTCCAAAACTGTGAGGTCAACTTTGCTGTGATCCTTTCCCCACAACAACAAATGCAGCAGGTTCTTTGCCTTGGTTCCCCCTCCGGAATAGTCACCCAAAGATGCTGTAGTCCATGCTTGGCCTCCGGTCTACTTAATGCTTTCCTAACACTCTTACCTCGATTGGCTTCGACAAATCTGGTTCACCTTCCTTTGGTCTCCTCTGATTTGCCATCCATAGAAACTGGATCAACGTCTAGATCTACTGTCCCGTCATCAGGGCAAACTCACCCCGATCTCCCAGGCCTAAAACTAACTGCATGGATTCTCCAGTTCTAATGAAGTTTGCTAATATAAGTAAACAAAAGCGCTTACTTTATTTTCCTGTGACTCAGTGTGGTTTTTCACTCCGTTTCAACAGTTTTCGGTTTCTGTTTCATTTGACTTGTTTATCTAGAAAATCGATGCCATTCATCAAAGATTGAGACTCAAAATTTCAAAAAGGTGGTAGTGCTGTGTAGGTAGGTGAAGAGTCAAAAAGCTCCCGACCCCCAGTCCACAGGATAAAAACGTAGAATCTAATATGTGATGTATACCTGTTATTTAGTGCATACATAGACTCCCAGTGGGGCATAACACTGTTCACATAACTGTGTGCGCACGAGATGCCCATTGCTACCCCTGACATTTGTCGTTATAAAGCATCTCCAAAACAGAAAACCTTATTTTCTAGTATAGTTTCAATGAACAGGCATTAATAAGTCTATGAACTATGCATCCCCAAAAAAATCTTTGACTTATTCTAATCCTGTGTCGATGGGCATTACAGTAAATGAAAACGTCATGTACAGGAACATGTTTTAACAGGAACGTGGTCTCTCTGTGCTAGCCTTTTATTCTTGATTTGGTTTATTACAGTAAATGAGCATACGTCCATGGTCACAAAACATTATCATCTAAGGGAGAGTTACCCAACTTATTAGAATTAAAACTGGTGAGATGGTACATGAATTTCACCAAAACAAAAATAAAAATGCACCACATGGACTGTCAGACAAGTATTTTAATAACCAAACATTAAAATATCCAGCAGTTAAAAGTTGGCTACGCGCTTTCATCAACCAAAGAAAGACTTCATCAGAACACTAACACTAAACATATATACTCTCCAAATTCAAATATTTAACTAAACAATTCTTAAGGCAATATACTCCATTTATACCATAGTTAAAAACGATTTTAAATATAACAATAATAAATTTCTAAATAAATATGCAAGTAGGTTTATATATACATGTATATTACCATTTTATATATGTTCTTGTCCACATTTCCAGTTGTGCTTTTTATTTTTCGGGGTGTTTTAATGTATTAGTCCTTTCTTTTAATACTGGTAAAATAGATAAATAGTCATTCAGACCAGGAAGAAAGTTTGAAGCTAGCCTAAGCTGCCACATTAACTCTTTCTTAAGCAAACAATTTTTCCAATCTCCCCCTCTACCATCAAATTCAACAATATCAGTGATGCCAAATTTAAACCCTACATAACCATTGTAAGCTATTGAATGCTTGTAAAGGGCATTAGTCTCTCCTTTTTTTTTTTTTATTTCGTAAAAATGTTTGTAAATCCTGCATTTGAGAGCCCTTTCTGTTTGTTTTTCCAATATAAAATCCACTGCAGGTATTACATAGGGTGATTGTATACTAACCTGCTTGTGTGGCAATTCCCCTTTCTTAAATGTGAAACATTCCCACCCATATTGTTTAAAATAACAGGTGTGGTCTGCAAAATATATTGGCATTGTGAGCATCATCGCCCACAAGGTTTAGTACTTTCATCCAGATTGCATTTAATACCTCCAACTCTCTCCAAATTGGTTTTCAAATTGATGCCCACTTTAGTGGCAAAAGTGGGTTGTATACCAACTTTCCCATATACATCAATATTGGTTTTAAATATGCCCCAATTTTTATATAGGACATCTTTAATTCTATTAGAGTGGACAATACTGTATAATACAGGCATAGTTAAAATCCACCTCTTCTGTACTGGAAGGTGTATAAGAATTTAGATCTTCTGTTTTTTGGTCTCTGGCAATGGGGTGAGACATATAATACCTGTCAAACAGTGGTTTATATTTACTTCCCCATTGATCTGAAACTTCCAAGACAAATTCAAGTAAAATTAATGAGGTACACAAGGGCTTTGTGTATACAAGTTTCCTTTTGGTTTACATTACGACAGTGAGATAGTGAAGGAATATGCTAGAAATTTTGACAAATGGGGTTTAGAGCTACTAGAAAGTTTCTTTTCAAGAACGGATGAGAATTAAAGTAGGGAAATGACTTGAAGAGATGAAACAACAAATACTCGAGGACTTTTATTTTTAAACAATATGAGGGGCTTTATGAAAAAGTAATTAATAGAATGGAATATAGATGTAACATGCAATTTCACAAGAAAAAAAGAAAGTTAGATAGAGATATAAATCAGTATAAACACCAGGAAGTATACCCCACTAACCAGATATATTTTGAAAAGAAATTAGTTGAACATGGGAGGGGGGTGGGAAGTTATTTCACAAGAGGATTATTTTGATCAAAGAGATGGCAATGAGAACTATGTTGATGTATGTGAATGCGAACAGGGGGATTTTCAAGTGCCCAGAAGCTCCAAAAGACTAACGAACAGAAATGTCGAAGAGGAATTTTCATTACAGTCAGGGTTGGCAAAGTTACACCAACCGGGGGAGGGGGGAGAGGCCGATTTTGAGTGTGGAAGAAAGGAATATTATCCACTCCTTCCAAGGGTTTAATGTATATAATTACACTGAAAAGGCAATTTCTGAAGAATGTTTTACCCTCTTCTCGAAGGGATTCAAAGTTGTACCTACTCAACTTCCAGATTTAGCAGATATTATAGTGGATATACACCTGTATATAGAGAACTTATTTAAAGTTTTGTTCAGTGGAAAAGGGGAAGATGGGTTACACACTATAAATTAAGAGAAATATAATTAAGAATAGTATGTACAATCCACCCAGTCATCCACTGATTCATACCTTTTGAAAAAGTTGTTGAAGAAAAGTATCAACTTTGGGCACAGGATAAGAAATTTTGTCACAATTTAAACCCCAAAGAGAGAATTCTAATGAGGGAATTGAGGGGGAAGACAAATCCCTTAAGAATTATGGCTCCTGATAAAGGTGGTGGAATAGTGGTGTTTTATATGGATGACTTTAATGCAAGATATGTTGTTTGATCAGGACAATTACTTGCAAGTCTCTAAAAATGAAATGCATATTGCCTACCGACGTATTGATAGTTACCTTGAGGAATACCTTTTGGACCAAAGGATTAGTCAAACTTATGAGTTTCTTATGAATTCAAACCCCAGAATCCCTACATTTTTTTGGAATACCCAGATCTACAAAAATGTTTTCTCCACCATTTAGGCCCATAGTGGACACTAGTGGATCTAAAACTCATGGTTTAGCAGTTTTTGTGGACAAAATTCTTCAGCATGTAGTGGAAACTATACCTCATATATTTGAAGATTCTTGGGATTTTCTGGGGCAAATTAAGCAGAGTTATTGGTCCAATGAAGTTACAATGTTAAGTTGTCTATCTCGCCTTCATTCTTGCTGGATGGGTTCGGAGCCGATCCTCGGCTCCGACTCGGCCAATACTAAAGCTCGAGAGCTAATTGCACCGGCTTGAGGCTCCCCCATATCCCACAATGCTAGGCGGTAACTCCCCAGATCTCTTTTGCCGCTTAGCTGACGAGTTGCTCTTTCCAACCGGCTCTGCAGGTTAGTTGCTTTATATAAAATTTTTGCTAAAATAGACCCCCTTTAAGTTAGTTTTTTCAGTAGTGGTTAGTTTATTGAGTATTTTTTTACCACTCCCTACCAAATTCCTCCCCCTTTTCTAAAAATTTTTTCAAGAGTTCTTCCCTTAGACCTTTAGGCCCCTTCCCACCCCTCCTAGTAGTTGGAGTGACTGTTTGTTTTTTTAGGGAATTTTTGTTAAGAAAATTACTTTATTTTAAATTTAGTGTAATCTCTGTGTGTGAGTGATTGCACTACCTTTTTCTTTAGATATGTCTAAGGAATCGAAGGTCTCGGGCTTTAAGAAGTGTGACTCGTGCTGTCAGAAGATGTCTCTGACAGACGGTCACACTTCTTGTGTATACTGCCTGGGACCTTTACACCTGCAGGACTCTTGTGCTGTTTGTCATGGTTTCAGCCCTAGAGTCCTGCAGGAACGTAAAAATAAGCTAATTTTAAGAGGCTTATTGAAGCCTGAGGGTCCCCCGACACAGTCCATGTTGGGGAAACCTTCTAAGTCCTCCAGGGAGTCGGCTCCAGCGTCCGAGCCGTCCTCCGGAGGTTCAAAGACCGTTTTAACGGTTCAACCATCGGCTCCGGCCGGAGCCGATGATTTTAGACCTACTACACATACTGTGTCCTCGGCTCCGGCTGGAGCCGAGACAGACAAGTCTAAGTCTGTTCCAACACTCTTGTCGGAACAGATTACTAGGAAGAGGTCCAGGTCTCCTATCGGCTCCGTTCATTCGGCTCCAGCCTCACCGCTCTTGTCTGAACGGAGCCATAGGTCACACTCCTCTAGTTCCTCCAGACTTTCAGACCATGATTTGCAGAGGGTGGTGAGTAGGCTTCTTAAGTCCGAGGCACTGGCCCAGATGTTACACAGCCCGACTCAACAGTCGATGGCTGCCCCTGTTACATTAGACATTCCTCCTCCGACTCTATCGAGTTTGGAGCCGGTGCTGCTTGGAGCCGAGACTGTGGGAGCGTTGGAACCGATACCTTTCCTTTCAGCGCCGTCATCTGCTCTGATCTTCTCCTTGGGGGGATCTCGGCGCCGGACTTCCCTCGTCGGCTCCGAGGGGGCGAGTGGCATCGGACCCTTGTCCGACCCCGCTCTCCCTCTCGGTGCTTCGGCGCTGGTTAGTTCGGCTCAGACATCGGCTTCGGAGCCATCCTTGTCGGTGCCGGGGGAGGTTTTCAGCTCTTCGGAACGGAGACCTCTGGCCCTGCCCGATAGGGGTGCCTTTGAGGTCATGAGGAGCATGTTAGAACCTGGTTCTACTCCACAGTCTGCTCCATCAGCTCCTCCCTCTACAGTGCCTGCGATGATTTCTTCTCACCCCCTTGCTTCGAACCGTAGAGAATCTGCGCCTCAAGTTTCCCCAGTGGGAATTTCCTCCTCTTCCGAGGCCTCTCCTGATCTTGCAGAGGAACCCCCTAGAAAGAGACCGTGCAAGAGGAAGCACATTGACTCCCCTGAGTCAGTCACCTCTGACACTGATTTGGAAGATTCTGAGGGTTCCCCTCGTTCCCCCTCTGAAGATGTCTCCTTTGCAGACATACTGGAAATCCTGAAGCAGAGGGGGAATTGGCCAGCCCTTAACCCTTCAGAGGACGAATCAGTGTACCTTGAGGCATTTGGTTCTCTACCTTCCACCTCCTGGGTGTCCCCTCTCTTTGACCCACTCATGGAAGTGGTGGCGAGGAAGGCTTGGACGGCTCCTGACTCATCCACCCCTAGGAGGCCGGCCAAATTTATCACTGCTCCCAAAGACGAGGAGTTTTTGTCCAAAGGTGTCTGTGGATGCCATGGTGGTGGCTGCTGCCACCAAGAAGGAATTAGCGGATCCTTCGGTGCCTGTTCATCCTCCTAATAAGGAATCTAGGACCATGGACAGGTACGATAAGCGGATGTTTTCATCAGCGACCTTTTCCGTGCGTTCGCTGAATTACCTGTGTCATTTCACTCGTCTCCAGAGGGACTTGCTCAAGGAAATGAGTGAAGTGTTGAAGGACCCGTCAGCTGTGGGTTTTCAAGATAGGATGAACTCCCAGCTGGCTACCCTTAATTCAGTGGTTAACTCCTCCATGCGCCTGATTTCGTACGCGGCTTCTGGAGCGAGCAGAGCCGCAGGTACAGGGGTGGCTTTACGTCGCCATGCCTGAATGCGGCTATGTAGCTTTGCGGACCCTTTCAAGGCGTCTTTCACTGACTCCCCTTTTGACGGATCATCTCTTTTTGGTCCACAAGTGAAGGATACTCTGACAAGGTGCGAGGTAGAAGGTAAGACTCTTTCTGCCATCGGAGTCCGTTTTTCTACCCCTTCTAGGCCCTACCCCAAAGGTCAGAAGGGGAAGATGTGGTTCCGCAAACAACCACAGGGAGTCTTGCCGGACGCACAGAGTCGTTTCCCCTCTAGAGGCAGAGGGGGGGAACAGTAATAATAGACGCCGTCCTAGAGGCAGAGGGGGCCCGCAGAATCAGGGTAGTCGAGAAACTTTCTCTGACCAACCCTTTCAGCACCCCTGAGGCGTTGCCCGACTGTCCACCTTCGGAGGCAGTCGGGGGAAGATTATCTCTGTACCCAAAAGCCTGGCTTTCCCTTATTCGAGACAAGTGGGTACAGTCTATCATATCCGAAGGCTACAGAATCCCTTTCATTCGCATCCCAAAACAGTCCGGAAAATCCCTTCCAGATGTTCCACCCAGTCAAAGGGAACAAGCAGCACTAGAAATTTCAAAGCTGCTGGCAAAAAGAGCCATTCAACCAGTTCCAGCAGACCAACAAGGATCCGGAATTTACTCCAAATTCTTTTTGGTTCCAAAGAAAACGGGACTGGAGACCCATTTTGGATCTCAGCAACTTGAACAAGTTTGTCAAGAAAACAAAATTTCGGATGGTCACGCTGCAGTCCATCCTGCCCTTTCTGGGCCAGGACAACTGGATGTGCTCCATAGATCTCCAGGATGCGTACTATCACATCAAAGTGAACAGACGATCCAGGAGATTTCTCCACTTCAGGCTAGGGGCCAGTCATTTTCAGTTCAGGGCCCTGCCCTTTGGTCTCACTACAGCCCCCCGAGTGTTCACCAAATGCATGGCAGTGGTCGCCGCTCATTTGAGGGGCCAGGGATTCCAGGTGTTTCCGTATTTAGACGACTGGCTCCTGACTCCCACCACCAGGCATCTACTTCTCTTAGCCAGAGACTACACCTTACGAACCTGTCAGGCTCTAGGCATCTCGGTAAATTACGAAAAGTCTGTCTTGTCGCCTTGTCAATCTATTACTTTTATAGGCGCAAGGTTAGACATAGTCAGTCAGCCAGATTCACAGAACAAAGAATAGCAGACATTCACAAGCAGGTTTCCCTTCTCTTACGACAAAACAAGATCGAGGTCAGACTGGTTTTGAAAGTCCTAGGGACTATGGCGGCAGCTATTCCTCTCCTCCCCTTAACCCGCTTTTACAAGAGGATCCTACAGTGGATGCTTTTCACTCGGTGGTCTTTTCAACTTCTACCAGTGTCCCACACTATCAGCATAACTCTGTCATGCAGGAATCATCTTCTATGGTGGGTCACATCCCCCCAACAACTTTTAGGAAAACCCTTCACCCCTCTGCCCCCGGCTGCAACTCTGACAACGGACGCCTCCCTGATAGGGGGGGGGGGGGCATTACCAGGGCAGGACAGTCCAGGGCACGTGGCAAGCGATCGAGTGCCACTTGCACATAAATGTTCTAGAGATGAGAGCAGTGCTTCTAGCGTTGCAAGCTTTTCAAGACTCTCTTCCCAAGGGAACTATAGCAATTCAGACGGACAATATGTCCTTAGTGTGGTACATCAACAAACAAGGCGGAACCAAATCTTACCCCTTATGTCGAGAAGCACTCAGACTGTGGCAATGGGCGATCTCTTCTCAGCGCTTCCTGATAGCAACGCACATTCCCGGCAAGTCCAATGTGATAGCAAACAAGATTGAGCAGAGCAATCCTCATGCCTCACGAGTGGTCTCTGAAGAAATCAGTATTGGAAGAAGTTTTTCGAACTTGGGGCCATCCTTGCTGCGATCTTTTTGCCACTCCCCAAAACAGCAAGTGTACCGAGTTCTTCACCCTCTTTCCCCTACCAGGTCATCCCATCAGAGATGCTCTAGCTCACGATTGGCCTCCGGGGCTCCTGTATGCCTTTCCCCCCTTCCCACTGATACCTCAGCTGATTCGGAAAGCCATTACTCTGAAGGCCTTAATGATCCTCATTGCCCCTTATTGGCCTCGACAAGTTTGGTTTCCCTTTCTTCATCGTTACCTTTTGGCGCAACCATGGCATCTGGACCCAGTTCCAGATCTATTGATCCATCAATCGGGTCAACTGCACCTGTCCCTTTCTTCTCTGAACCTCACAGCGTGGTTCTTCCCAATTCCAACCTTAGCCAGGCTTCCCCTAATATCTCACTCAGAGATATTTTTGATAGCTTCTCATAAGTCTTCTACCCGGAAGATTTATAGCAGCAAATGGAAACTTTTCTCTTTATGGGCAGTGCCCAAGAATATAGACCCCTTTACTGCTCCTATTCAGTCCATTCTTGATTTCCTAGCTGAGCTTTTCCAAGCAGGCTCTTCTCCTTCTACTATCAGAGTTCAATTGGCGGCTATATCTAATTTTCATGTGGGAGTGTCAGTCAACTATCATGTCCCACAAACTCTGTAAAGCCTTTCTGAAAGGAGTCTTTCTTCTTAAGCCCCCTGTTAAGGATCCACCTCCTCCATGGGATCTGAACTTGGTTCTAGCATCTTCGATTCTACCCCCCTTTGAACCTGCAGCTGCATGTTCTATGAAGTTGCTGTCTTGGAAAACGTTTTTTCTAATAGCCATCACTTCGGCTAGAAGGGTTTCGGAACTTCATGCTCTATGCTGTCGTCCTCCGTATCTAATTTTTCACAAAGATAGAGTTTCTTTGCGTACCAATCCATCTTTTTTGCCCAAAGTGGCCTCTCACACAAACCTGAATCAAACTATTGATCTTCCAATTTTTTTCCCCAATTATGGCAACAGGTCAGAATAAAAATTGCACTCTTTAGATGTTCATCGCCAACTAAGGCATTATTTGGTCAGGACTAAACAGTTCAGAAAAACAGACCAACTGTTTGTTTCCTATGCGGAAGGCAAGATGGGTCTTCCAGTCTCTAAAGTGTCACTTTCGAGATGGCTTATTTCTACTATTACCTATGTTTATGAGATCAGACACCAACAATTGCCCTCTAAGCCTAGAGCTCACTCTACAAGGGCATTAGCCACATCCATAGCCTTTCAGGATAGGCTTCCTATTGATTCTATTTGTTCAGCAGCAACTTGGGCTTCACCTCATACCTTCATTTCTCATTACAAGTTGGACATAGCCTCCAGAGACCGTGCCAACTTTGGTTCCACTGTTCTCAAGAGTCTGTTCCGATAGGCCACCCGGGACAAGGTGCTAGGGACGCGGTCCCATCCAGCAAGAATGAAGGCGAGATAGACAACTTAACATTAAGAAGTTATGTACCTACCATAACGTTCCATGTTAGTTGTCTTCTCGCCTTCTTTCTTGCGTCCCACCCTCCTTCCCCCTAGCCTGGACAGACCTAGAGGAGATTATTTGTGACCTCTCTAATCCTTTCTCCCACTGTTTTACCACCTCTATATTTTCCTCTGTTAGGTTCAAGTCACCTCACAGTCCACCCTATAGAGGTGGATTACCCTTCTCCATGTTATGGAGCTTTTTTCTTGCTTGGCCTAGCTTTCAACTGAGATCTGAGGAGTTACCACCTAGCATTGTGGGATATGGGGGAGCCTCGAGCCGGCGGAATTAGCTCTCTAGCTTTAGTATTGGCCGAGTCGGAGCCGAGGATCAGCTCCGAACCCATCCAGCAAGAAAGAAGGCGAGAAGACAACTAACATGGAACGTTATGGTAGGTACATAACTTCTTATTTTTAACTATAGACGTCAATGATCTTTTTACATGCATTCCCAGGGTTGAGGGGATGCAATTTTTTGAAGATGCACTATTGGCATGCTCTTCCATTGACCCTGACTCACGTGTTGGATAAGAATTACATATTTTTTGAGGGAGACTACTGCCAACAAATCCGACTAGTAGCCATGGGAGCAGCATGCACTCCCCTATATGCCAATTTAGTGTTACTTGAGTGGGAGATGCAACGCATTTTAAATAGCAAATATAAATTGGATATTATTTTATATCATAGATTTTTGGATGATATATTTGTTTTATGGGGAGGCAATTCTATTGATATACCAGATTTTGTAGAATATCTGAATAACACCACCACCTTTTAAAATAAACTTTGACAAGTCTGAAATGAATTTCTTGGATGTCAAGATTTCTAAAAAGGAGCAAGGGTTTAAATCTAATATGTACCGTAAACCTACATTTTGTAACCTCTACCTGCACTACTATAGCCATCATCCTAAGAGTCAAAAGATAAGTATCTTAAAAGGACAGGCTATTAGAACTGCTAGAATGACATCTGAAAGAGATGTCAAGTATGAATTTAGTAGATTGATGGCTATGTTTTCTGAGAGAGGGTACCCCATTGATTTACTTGAATCTGTCTTAGGAGAAGTTTTAGATCAATGGGGAAGTATAAACCACTGTTAGGCAATGGGGCGAGACATGCAATACCTGACAGAGACCAAAAACAGAAGATCTAAATTCTCATACACCTTCCAGTACAGAACAGGTGGTCCATCCATTCCCCGAACAAGGAGTCTTGGACTAAGGACAGGTATGGAAAGTGCATTTTTTCCATCAGCGACTTTTACTCTCAGATCACTGAACTACTTCACCAAACTGTAGTGGGATCTCCTGAAAGAGTTAGGAGATGCACTCCAAGGTTCAGTAGCTGAAGGGGTTACAGACGAAGCATCCTCTCAGCTCTCTATCTTAAATTCAGTTGTCAACGCCTCCATGAGACTCCTCTCATATGAAGCAAATGGGGCGAGTAGAGCAGCAGGTTCTGGAATTTCCCTAAGGAGACATTCTTCGATGCGCTTATGTGACTTTGCAGATCCCTTTGTCTTCCTTTGTAAATGCCCCTGTGTGATGGCTCGTACTTATTCGGGCCTAAGGTAACGTACAAACTCACCAGGTGTGAACAGGAAGGAAAGACTCTGTTGTAGGAGTCCATCTTTCCATGCCTACTAGACCTTATCCCAAAGGTCAAAGCAGTAGCGGTAAAATGTGGTTCCAGAAATCGCTTCTCCCAGAGGTGTGGGGGGGGGGTAATGATGGAAGACTCCGACCTCTTGGCAGAGGGGGTCTGCAGAATCAGGGCAACAAAGAATCTTTTTTAGTAGGCCCTTTCAGCGCTCCTGAATGGAGGCCCGACTGTTCAGAGCTGGAGGCATTTGGGGGTTGCCTATCTTTGTACCCAGAAGCCTGTTAATAAGTGACAGAAGACAAATGGGCCTGCAGAATCAGGGCAACAAAGAATCTTTTTTAGTAGGCCCTTTCAGCGCTCCTGAATGGAGGCCCGACTGTTCAGAGCTGGAGGCATTTGGGGGTTGCCTATCTTTGTACCCAGAAGCCTGTTAATAAGTGACAGAAGACAAATGGGTACAGAGCATCATATCCAGAAGTTACACCATCCCCATTTTCCCTTCCTGGTCCGAAAATAAAAAATGTATCGGACGTCCCACCCAGTCAAAAGGAGCCTGCAACTCCAGAATTTTAAAAGTTGCTAGATAAGAGTCACCCAAAAAGTCCCCGCAGACCAAATAGGAACTTTGACATTACTCCAGATTCTTTCTAGTTCCAAAGAAAATGAGGGACCCGAGACAGATTCTGGATTTCAGTATTCTAAACAAGTCAGTAAAAAAGACCAAGTTCTGGATGTTAACACTGCAGTCGATACTCCCATTCTGAGAAAAGATGATTGGATGTGCTTTGTAGATCTCCAAGATGCGTACTACCACTTATAAAATGGGCAAGGTGGTTCAGGAAGCACCTGCGCTTTCGGCTGGAAGCCAGTCACTACCAATTTTGAGCTCTGCCCCTTGGCCTCACTACAGCCCCAACAGTGTTTACCAAATGAATGGCAGTAGTAGCGACTCACTTGAGATGTCTATAGTTCTGGGTGTTTCCATACTTGGATGACTGGCTCTTAACTGCCACAACCAGGCATCTCCTAATAAAAACAAGGGACACAACCTTGCAACTCTGCTCCCACCTAAAGATTGCAATAAACTACGAAAAATATGCCTTGGTACCTTCTCAGCATATGGTATTCATGGGGGCAGAATTGGACTCAAAAACAAGTGACAGCCAGACTTCCACCAGAAAGGATCAAGTTCTATGACATCAGGTGACATACCTTTTAAGAAGGAAAAAGCTCAAGCAAAGATGGTTCTGAAAGCTCTCGGAATCATGGCAGAAGCGATAGTATTGATTCCCCTAGCACATCTGCACATGAGAATTCTTCAGTGGTTGCTATCCACTCAGTGGTTGATGCAAGAACTGTCAATGTCTCACAAAATAATCATAACAGAAATGTGCAAGAAGGTTCTTCGTTGGTGGCTTTACTCTGCTCAAGTAGCTCTCAATCGACTGTTTGTACTCCCCCCCCCCCCAACCAGTGGCCACAGTGATCAGATGCCTCTCAGATAGGGTGGGGGGCATTATCTGGAAAGAACAGTCCAAGGCACTGGCAGGATCGAGGCCCACTTGCACAACAGTGTCCTAGAGACAAGTGGTGCTTTTACCGTGGCAAGCATTCCAGGACTCTCTTCCACTGGGAACTATTGCAGTCCAGACAGACCTGTCAGCTGCATCTTACATAAACAAGGAGGAACCGGATCTTACCCCCTTTATCGAGATGCCCTGAGAGTATGGCAGTGGGCAACGTCTTCCCACTGTTTTTGACAGCAATGCACATCCCGGGCAAATCAACGTGATAGCGGACAGACTCAGGAGAGCGATTCTGATGCCTCACGAGTGGTCCGAAGGTTTTCTGAAAATGGGGCCAGCCTTGCGACCTCTTTGCGACATCCACGAAAGCCCAGTGCTGCAGCTACTTTGCCATTATCCCCCCTTTACACCAATTCCCAACGTCCTGCAGAAAGCCAGTTGTTTGGGAAGAGACTTTATACTCCTCGCTCCATACTGGCCTTGTCAAATCTGATTCTCCTTCCTTTGACCTTGGCTTTAAGAGGAGCCATGGATTCTGGACCCAGTTCCAGACCTTCTGACTCGTGTGTCCAGCCATCCCTTCAGACCCTCAAACCGACAGCTTGGCTGCTCCAATTCCAACTAGAGCCAGGTTTCCAAACCTGTCCTCTCCAGTTAAACACATTCTAATCTCTTCTCATAAGGCTTCAACAAGGAAGTCGTATAAAAGCAAATGGAAAAGGTTATCCTTATGGGCTACTCATAACCATATTGATCCCTTTTCTGTTCCAATCAGTTTCGTTCTGGATTTCCTAGCAAAACTGTTCATTGACTGTGCTGCTGCAGCTACGATTAGGGTTCAGGTAGCAGCAATCTCCAGTTTGCATTTCAGAGACTCGGGCTCCAACGTAATGTCTCAAACTATGCAAAGCCTTTCTTAAGGGTACCTTGTTATTAAGACCATCTATCAAAGACCCTCAAACACCATGGGACTTAAATTTTGTCCTGTGTCACATAGGCTCCTTTCTAACCAGCATCGTCTTGCGAATTGAAATTTTTAATTTTTTTAACCTCTTTCCTCATTACTCTGTTTCACGGGCACTGATTTTAATAAATATTGTATATTGTCTGCCTTCTACTGTATCTGACCAGTGCTGTATAATTTGACGTTATATGCCTATAATTTGATGCATGTCTTTGAATCACTGTTAGAGCTTTTCTTCCTGGGTCTCTGCTGAAAATTGGTTCCTGACCCAGTCGGACTTTTCTGGTTACCAAATGTGTATAAAAAAGTAAATAAACATAGGGGAGTATACTTTTATCTGTTAGATGTTCATAGACAGCTGCATTTTTATTTGGACAGAACTACATTTTTCAGAAATGGAAAACAATTTGCCAAGACCACTTTAGCTAAATGGTTAAGAGACTGCTTTTTGTTTATGAATTTAAAGGTGTTTCCTTACCCAAGCCAGTCAAAACTCACTTTACTACATCAATGGCAATATGTCCTTCTATTCACATGTTGCAGAATTCATAACAGTAGGGAGTTGCTGCCTGCAGCGCCGCCTTCCGGCCAGTAAACCAAAGTCTTTGCTTCTGAAGGGTACGTGTGACGTCCCTTGTCAAGGCCATAAACCGACGTTTGGTATAAAGGTGACATCTGCACGTACTCTCCTTAGAATTTTCCTGCTGCAGTGAACGCCGGACTCCTGTTTGCCAGTTCCGAAAGCAGATTGCGTTTTCAGACTACTGTTAAGTCTCCAGATCAGACGACAGATGTTCTTCATGATGTTCTTCATCTCACATTGCTGCAGTCCTTACATATGGGTAGTCCGCTGTCCTCGGTCGGCCCGAATACCAAAGTATTAGGCTGACGTCGGTCAAGGCGCTTAAAACTGACATCAGGACGTCAGGGTACAAAAGCGCATGACCGACGTCATTTCCTCAGTCTTTTTTGCCGCATGGTCCGATGCAGAAGCAGCGTTGCAAGTGCCGTTCGGCGTTCTGAAATTTTTCACCGGAGTTTCAGACCGAATCCAAGTTGGCTAAGTACCCCGTTGGGGATTATTTTGGTTTTTTCTTGCCTCGGTGTTTTACCGGATGTCAGAAAAAGTGAATAACTGTATTTCTTGTGGGAAACAGATACTGCATAGGGATTATCATTCTTTGTGTATTCCTTGTTTGGGGCCTGAGCACGACGTTGTTGGGTGTCGCTTTTGTGCTAGGTTCAATAAACGCACTATTAAGCGAAGGTTGGATTGTGCTAGGCTGGTCTTTGGGAAGCGGTGCAATTATAATATGCTGTCGGATTCTCCGGCGCCCGCTTCTGCGAAGAAGCGCAAAGACAAAACAGTTAAACCCAGGCAAGATGAGTCGTCCGTTCCGGTTCTTTAGAGGCTTCAGTGGAACCGGTGGTTCCGACGGAGACTTCTCTGGAGTCTCAGGGGGAGACTTTGATTTTGCAGGAGGTGGTCTCTCAGGAGGCAGGTCAGGCTGAAGGGGCTTCCCAAGTTACTGTACTCCCCTCCCTTCCTAGGGTGGTTAGGCCTTCTCCTTCTGTTTCCAAGGCTTCTCCCAGAGGCAGGCCAGTTTCAGCTTCTGTTGGTGTCACTCCTAGTTCAGCAGGGTCTGTGCCTAAGAAGCACATGCTTAAAATGGCAGTGGCAGAAGATTTAATTACTCTGATTAGAGGTTTTATGCCCCCTCCTGATAAGAGGCCTAGGGTGGAGCCAGAGTTGGGAAGTTTTGAGCAGGCTTCGGATATTTCAGAGTCTTCAGCTGAAGACTTGCAGGAGTATTCTCCTTATTCTGATTCTGATGCAGAGGATTCCACTCCTTCTGCTTCTCCTCCAGAGGATTTTTCTTTTTCAGAGACACTTCATTCTATGAGGGAACATTTTAAGTGGGAAGGTCAGGACTTCTCTGATTCTAGGAAAAGGCTTAGGGAGTTTTTGCTGTTACCCCAGCATAGGCCCTTGGCTATACCCCTGTTCTGGATGTTGTGGAAGATGTGTTTGCAGAGGCTTCACTTAATCCTGATTCTCTGCCTCCTGCTCCTGTTAAACCGGATAGGTATTACAGGGTGCCTGAGGCTCATAAATATCTTTATAAGAGTCCTAGGGCGGACCCAGAAACTATTAGTCAGGGACCTAAGGGTGTCAAGGCCTCTGTTGTAAAAATCCGGTTCCTCTAGATAAAGAAGCCAGAGCTTTGGATAGATGGGGAAAGAAGGTCTATACATCTTCTACCTTAGCTATGAGGGCTTTGAATTGCCAGTTTCATATGTTGAAATATCAAAACTTTCTTCTTTCTCAATTGAAGTCTAAGGTGGATGCTCTGGCGGAAGGTATTGAGTGTAAAGAGTTGCAAGATTTGGTGCATGTCTCTGAACAAGTGGGTAAGCATTCATTACAGTGTGGTTTTGATGCTGTGCAGGCCTCGTCTAGGGTGGCTGCCACTGGCTCAGTTCTTCGCAGGCACGCCTGGTTAAAGGATCAGAATTTATCTGACAGTGTTAAGACAAGGATTTTGGATGCTCCTTTGCAGTCTGATGTGTTGTTTGGTTCACCTGTGGAATCAGTCTTGAAGAAAATGGAAGACAAGGCTAAGTCTATGCAGGCTGTTAAGGATTTTTTGCAAGTTCAGCCTCCGAAGTTTAGTAGGAATTGGCCTGCTAAGGGGTGGACGTATCCTTCTTATGATTCTCAGTCTAGGGGTAGATCTAGACGTGGTAGGGGCAGAGCTCGGAGTTCTTTCAGGCCTAGAACAGGGAGTTCACCTGCACAGTCTTCGGGTGAGGGCAGGGGCCAGTCCTTTCGTAAACAGGCCCAATGACCCACTTTTTCAGCTGCCAGATCCTTCTTGCCTGGCAGCACCTTTGGGAGGAAGGTTAGCACTCTTCAAGGAAAATTGGATGTTGATTACCCAAGACAAATGGGTATTGGATATCATACACCAGGGTTACAAGTTTTATTTCCATACCTTGCCTCCTTTCAAAGGCATGCCGGACGTTCCTCCTCAGCAAAGACTAGAGGCTCGCAAGCAAATTTCTTTACTACTTCAAATAGGGGCCATACAAACGGTTCCTCTGCCAGAAGTGGGCCTAGGATTTTATTCTCGCCTGTTTCTAGTACCAAAGAAAGGAAACACGTGGAGACCGATTTTGGATTTATCCATCCTCAACACATATCTGGACATTCCCAAGTTCAAAATGTTAACGTTACAACAGCTTTTACCTCTGCTGGGCAAAGATCACTGGATGGTGACTCTGGATCTCAAAGAGGCTTACCTTCATGTTCCTATCAGGCCCAGTTGCAGGAAGTATCTGCGTTTTCGGGCTGGGACTTCACATTATCAGTTCTCTGCATTGCCCTTTGGCTTATCTACTGCGCCCAGAGTGTTCACGAAGGTTCTGGCTCCAGTGGTAGCTTTCTTCAGGCTAAGAGGAATACAGATCTATCCTTATTTGGACGATTGCCTGATACTGGCCCAAGAAAGGACGAACTTCTTCATCATTTACAGTATGTGATGGCAGTGTTAAGATGCCTGGGGTATTCTGTGAACGAAATAAAGTCCAGTCTAGTACCCTCTCAGGACATGTGCTTTCTGGGTGTGAGACTGAATACAGCATCCCAGATGGCCTTTTTGACCCCGGACAAACAAAAGAATCTTTCTCTTTACTTCCACCAGTTGTCTCATCAGTCCAGGCTGACTGCAAGGACAGTCCTTCAAGCCTTGGGGTTCATGGCATCTTGTATTCTGGTACTTCCCAATGCCAAACTGCATATGAGGAAGCTACAATGGTATCTCAAGAATGTATGGACACAGCACTGCCAAGATTTGGACACTGTCATTCAAATAATACCTTGCATTCAAAAGGAATTTTTGTGGTGGGCTCAGGAATGTCACCTAAACAAGGGACTCTCTGTGACCCGGCCAGAGGCGAGTCAGATTTTAACGACAGATGCCTCAGACAAAGCTTGGGGAGCTCATCTAAATGGAAAATGGATACAAGACACGTGGCCTGCCAGACTTCAACATCTACATATCAACTTGAAGGAGATGTTAGCAGTCCAATTTGCATTGATAGCTTTCAAGGATTTACTTCTTCCAGGGCAGGTGTCGATTCAGACAGACAACACAACTGTCATGTGGTACATCAACAAGCAAGGGGGAACACATTCTTATCCTCTATGCAGACAAGCAATGATTTTGTGGGAGACTGCTCTCAGTTTACAGCTAAATCTTCAGGCAAGGTTTCTGCCAGGAGCACAGAACTCCTTAGCAGATGTGTTGAGCAGACAAATTATGGATCCCCACGAGTGGAAATTGGATCCTCATGTATTCCAGAGGTTGACAGTGTTATGGGGAACTCCAGACATAGATCTGTTCGCTTCTCCACTAAATTACCAGCTGCCAAAGTTTTGCACAAAAAGGTTTCATCCCTCAGCTTGGAAAGTGGATGCTCTCTCATTCAATTGGAGCAATCTTCACGTGTATGCCTTTCCACCTCTGCCTCTCCTCCCAAAGGTACTGCTGAAGGTCAGACAGGACAAGCCAAACATGATTTTAATAGCTCCAGATTGGCCTCGACAGCACTGGTACCCATTACTGAGAAGTCTGGTACAGGAGCCTCCATGGCCTTTGCCTTCGATTCCTCACCTGCTGTCTCAGGAGAACGGTCATTTACTCAATGTCAAACTTCATTCTCTACATCTGACAGCCTGGCATATTCTGGTTTAAACCCTGGAGGGTCTCGGCTTCCACAACAAGTTTTGAATGTTATTTTGGAGGCCAGAAGGCCTAGTACAAGGAAAGGTTACGCAGATAAATGGAGGAGATTTTTATTTTGGAGTACAGCAAAGGATTTTGATGTTTCTAAACCTAATTTAAGTGTGGCGCTTCAATACCTTACTGAGTTATTGGACAAAGGTTTGTCCTTCTCCTCTATAAAGGTTCATGCTGCAGCAATCTCTGCTCACTATGACTGTGACCCACCATTATTTTCTCAGCCTTTGTTTAAGCAATTCCTTAGAGGGGCAAAGAATATAAGACCCCCACGTAGAGCTCCTACTCCTGCTTGGGATCTCAATTTTGTGTTGGAGAAACTCACTCTACAACCTTTTGAGCCTGCAGCATCGGCAGAGTTGAAATATTTATCTTGGAAGACTGCTTTTTTGTTGGCCATTACCTCTGCGAGAAGGGTTTCTGAATTACAGGCCCTTATGGCAGTTGAGCCTTTCTTAATTTTCCACAGGGGTAGGGTGTCTTTGCGTACTAACCCTTCTTTTATGCCTAAAGTGGTTTCTAGTGTGGCTTTAAACCAAACTATTCATTTGCCTACTTTTTATGCAAACCCCCAAAATAAAGGGGAAAAGATTTTGCACACTTTGGATATTCACAGACAGTTGCGATATTATTTGAGCAGAACTAAAGGGTTCAGGCAGTCTCAGCAGTTGTTTGTTTCTTTTGCTTTGGGTTCTCAGGGCAAACCTGTTTCAAAACAAACTATTTCTAAGTGGATTGGTTTTTGTATTGCTTTCTGTTATTCCCATCATGGTAAGGAGATTCCAGCAGGGATTAGGCCTCATTCCACTAGGGCTACTGCCACTTCTACAGCTTTTTTAAGGGGGGTGGCTACTAAAGATATTTTGGAAGCAGCTACTTGGAGTTCAGTGCATACTTTCTCTAAGCATTACCACCTTCCACTCTACTCTAAATCTAGGGCTGGATTTGCAACTGCAATTTTACAAGGCATGTTGGCAGCTCCTAATGCTTTATAGTTTTGCCATCCTCCCTTACCTCTGCTTTGGGATTCTACCCATATGTAAGGACTGCAGCAATGTGAGATGAAGAACATAGTACAGTTTTGTACCTACCATAAATGTAGATGTTCGAAGATCCACATTGCTGCAGTCCAATTACCTCCCTCCTTCCCTCTGTTGTTGAAGGTGGTGGTGTGGTTTGTGTTGTACATATTGTAAATATGGTTAGTGCACGGGTGGTTGGTTGGGTTTTGCTGGTTTTTGGCTTTGGCCTGTCTTGTTAGGGCCTTCTGACATCTGGGGCAAGAAAAGACTGAGGAAATGACGTCGGTCATGCGCTTTTGTACCCTGACGTCCTGATGTCAGTTTTAAGCGCCTTGACCGACGTCAGCCTAATACTTTGGTATTCGGGCCGACCGAGGACAGCGGACTACCCATATGTAAGGACTGCAGCAATGTGGATCTTCGAACATCTACATTTATGGTAGGTACAAAACTGTACTTTTCACTGTTGCAGTCATTACATTTGGGTAATCTGCTGGCAGGTTGCCCTCAGTTGGCCTGATTAACAAAAGTCTTGGGTCCTGCGTTGGTTGCTGTCCCTTTTTCCATGACGTCAGGTCGTCAGGGGTGTAAAACATGCAGCCGATGCCATTTTCATCAGTCTTTCTTGCCGTGTGGTGCCCGAAGCAGAAGCAGTTCGCAAGTGCCGGCCAGCTGACTCCTGAAATTTTCGCTTTCGAGTTTTGGAGCCAAAGTCTTCAACCTAAAGCTAAGTACCCCGTTAGGGAACCTTTTTCTTGCTCCTTACCAATGTCAGTAAGAGCAAATACCTCATAAGGATTTTCATTTGTACTGTATTCCTTGCCTAGGCCCTGACCACAACGTACCTTGCTGTCGGTTTTCTGGTAAATTTAACCAACACACTATTAAGCGTCTCTATATTTTTGCATCTAAATATTTTGGCTCAAGATTTAACTATCCAGAAATGTCGGTTAGCAATCAAACTACTGGAATTCACAAAAAAAGCAAAGGAAGAGACAGACCGTCGAGGTCCAAAACCGACAAAGCTTCTCCTAAGCCAGTCTCTGGTTCGCCGGTATTCAGTGAGGTGCTTTTGCAGCCCCTGATACTTGCTACCTTTGATTCGCAGGCCTCTACTGAGACCCATTCGGAGTCTGGTATGCCACAAAACACCTTAAGTATTGAACCCGCGGATGTCTCTACCTTAGATGGGTCTGGAGCCGCTGAGCAGGCACCGGCTTCTGAGGGTGTTTTCAGGCCTAAGATTTGTATATTAAACCGATGCCATCTTCAAAAACGAGGCCAAAACCAACTTCCATGTCTAAAAAACCGACTCGTGGGCCATGTGCACAGGCCCCTATGTCTAAAAAAACAAATGATCAAAATGGCTGAGGATTTAATTACCTTGGTCAGGGGTTCCCAACCCTTCCTGCTAAGAGGCCTAGGCAAGGCATTGATTATGAATCTTCAGATCAGGTTTCCATTTCTTCTGATTCCTCTTCTGATCAGGAATTATCTATTCCACCTTATGGAGGACTCTGATGCAGAAGAATCCATCCTTTCTGCTTCTCCTCATGAGGATTTTTCTTTTGGAGAAACTTTGCATGCCTTAAGGGAACATTTTCATTGGGAGATTCACGATTTTTCAGAATCCAAAAAGAGGCTTCGCGATTTCCTTCTTCCTCAGCATAGGCCTTTGGCTATACCTTCTGTTCTAGACATAGTTGATGATGATTTCTCAGAATCCAGCATGGCTCCCGATTCCCTGTCTCCGGCTCCTAGTAAGCCAGACAGATATTACAGGGTTCCTGACTCCCACAAATTTATTTTTAAAAACCCTACTGCTGACCCTGAAACAATTTCTCAGGGTCCCAAGGGTGTTAAGGCTTCTACTGCTAAAAATCCTACCCCTTCTGATAGAGACTCCAGGGCGCTGGATAGATAGGGTAAGAAGATTTACACGTCTGCAATCCTGGCAATCAGGGCTTTAAACTGTCAATTTCGTATGCTTAAATATCAACAGCATGTCATGGGCTTGCTTAAACAGAAAATTATGTTGATTTCTGACTGTGTGGAAAATAGTTTGCATTCAGTTGAACAAGTTGGCAAGCATACTTTGCAATGTGGTTTTGATTTCTTGGAGGCCTCTTGCAGGGCCACTGCAATTGGATCTGTGATAAGAAAGGCATGCTTGGCTCAAGGAGCAAAATCTGCCTGATCATGTTAAAGCAAAATTGTTGGATGCTCCTTTACAACAGGACAGTCTATTTGGTAATAAGGCAGAAGAAGTTTTGAAAAAGATGGAAGACAAAGCTAAATCTATGCAAACTGTAAAAGATTTCCTACAAGTGCAGCCACCCAGGTTCAAGTAGGCACTGGCCTACTAAGAATTGGTCCTTTCCAGCACCCACCAGAACCGCTCAGGTCAAACCCAGACACTCCAAAGGCTCCAGGTTTCAGTCACAAGGAACTTGCAGAACAAAACAATGGGGTGCCTCCACCTCCAAATCTGGAAGTAGTAAGGCACCTCCCTATGGTAAACAGTCTCAATGACTTTCCTCTGCCGTTTCCAAGCACTTATCTTTTGGCAACCCCTTTGAGGGGAAAACTAGCACTTCATGCACAAAATTGGCATTTAATTACCCAGGAGGGATACAGATTTCATTTCCACACATTGCCAATTCCAAAAGGATGGCCAGATCTGCCTCCAAATCAGTGGGCAGAGGCCCAGAAACAAGTTATGTCTCTCATGAATATGTGGGGGCTATTCAACCTGTATCAAAAAAGGAAAAGGGACAAGGTTTTTATTCAAGACTTTTCCTGGTACCCAAAAAAGACAAATCGTGGCATCCAATTCTGGACTTATCCATTCTAAATACTTTCCTGGACATTCCAAAATTCAAAGTGCTGACTCTATAGCAGTTACTGCCTATGCTAGGCAAGGATGCCTGGTTGGTAACTCTAGACTTAAAAGAGGCTTACCTGCATATCCCAGTCAGGGAATCTTGCAGAAGATACCTCCGCTTCAAAGCAGGCTATTTGCATTACCAGTTCTCTGCACTGCCCTTTGGCTTATCTACTGCACCCAGGGTCTTCACAAAGTGCCTGGCACCAGTAATTGTATTTTGCAGACAAAGAAACGTTCAAATTTATCCTTATCTGGACGATTGTTTAATTCAGGCAGAAAACGAGGACACTCTCTTCTACAGCATCTGGCGTTTGTAAAAAGGCTTCAAACATGCCTAGGGTACACCTTATACGAAAATAAATCACAACTGGTACCCTCTCAAATTACATTCCTGGGTGCAAGCTTGAATACAGCTGCCCAGATGGCTTACCTCACGCCAGACAAATCCAGTTGATGACTTACTTCAAGTGGCCACAAAAACCCGATTATCTGCAGGACAAATTCTGCAGGCCTTGGGGTTCATGGTTTCTTGCATTCTTCTAATTCCATATACAAGACTGCATATGAGGAAACTTCAGTGGTACCTAAAAAGCTTATGGAGTCAACGTTGTCACAGCCTGGAAACAATGATTCCTAACGGTCCTTGCCTGCAGCAAGAGTTCCTGTGGTGGGCAGAGGCCTGTCACTAAAACAAGGGACTTTCATTCATTCCACCCCCTGCCACCCAAACCCTGACTACAGACTCATCAGACTATGCTTGGGGGGTGCATCTGGCAGGGCGATGCATTTAGGGCGAATGGAGCCCAAATCAAATGCACCTGCATATCAACCAGAAAGAGATGCTAGCTGTACAGAATGCTCTTGACAGCTTTCAAGGGCTTTCTTCATCCAGGACAACTACTGATAAAGACGGACAACACCACAGTCATGTGGTACATAAGCAAGCAGGGGGGTACCCATTCCTACCCCCTTTGCTGACCAGCCATGGCCTTGTGGAACACAGCCTTGACTGACCAAATAAATCCACAAGCTCAATTCCTGCCAAGAAAGCAAAATACTCTGGCAGACGAACTAAGCAGAAATCTTATGGACCCACACGAATGGAAACTGGAACCGCAAATCTTCAGCATGTTGACATACAAATGGAGTCCAGACCTACATCTTTTTGCCTCACCCCAAACTATCAGTTGGACAAATTCTGCACAAGAATCCATCACAAAAAAGCTTGGAAAGTGGGTGCTCTATCCTTCAGCTGGAAAAACCCATCAGTCTATGCTTTTCCCCCTCTGCCTTTGCTCTCCAAGGTATTGCTAAAAGTCGGACAGGAAAAAACAAAAATGATTCTGATTGCTCCAGACTGACCTCGCCAACACTGGTACTCGCTCCTACGCAATATGTCACACCTCCCTCCGTGGTACCTGCCTCAGACAGACCCCTTATCTACTGTCTCAGCAGAACTTTCAAATTCTACACACTCAGCTCCAAACTCTGAATCTTGCAGCATGGTTAATCAACTAATCTCACCAGTTACATCTCTCAGCAAACCTGTGATGGATGTTATTTTGGAGGCTAGAAGGCCTAGTACTAGCAAATCTTATGCTGATAAATGGAAAAGATTCTGTGCCTGGAATCAGGCACAAGGAATAAGCACAAAAATGCCCAATATTCCTCATTCTGCAGTATTTAACTGAGATGCTTCACAAGGGCCTCTCTTTCTCTTCCATAAAAATCCATGCCTCTGCCATTTCAGCTCATTACAACAGAGCCTCCCCTCTTTTCCCATCCCCTGCTAAAGTAGTATCTCAGAGGGGCCGGGAATTTAAGACCTCCCAGGGGAGCACCAATTCCTGCATGGGACCTCCGTTTTGTGTTGGAAAAACTCACCTGCCTCCTTTTTGAGCCAGCTGCTACTGCGGACATAAAATTTCTGTCTTGGAAGACAGCTTTTCTTTTAGCAGTCACTTCAGCTAGAAGGATTTCAGAACTACAGGCTCTCATGGCAGTGGAGCCTTTTATTATTTTCTACCCAGACAGGGTAGCACTGAGGACCAATCCATCCTTTATGCTAAAGTGGTATCTAGTGTGTGGCTCTTAATCAGACCATTCATCTGCCAACTTTTTTCCTAAATCCACAGAACAAGGGGGAGCGGATTCTGCATTCATTGGATGTACACAGACAACTAAGATTCTACTTGAACAGGACAATGTCTCTAAGAAAATCTGAGCAACTACTGGTAGCATTTGCTGCAGAGGGAAAAGCCATCTCAAAGCAGACCATTTCAAAATGGATAAGCCATTTTATTTGTTTCTGCTACATGCATCATGGTAAACCTGTCCCCAAGGGGATCCGATCCCATTCCACTAGGGCTGCATCTACTTCTGCAGCCTTTCTCAGAGGGGTTCCTACCAGAGACATTCTAGAAGCTGCTACCTGGAGCTCAGTTCATACATTCACCAAGCATTACCATTTACCTCTCTTTAAAATCCAGAGCAGGCTTTGCCACTGCTGTCCTGCAGGGCCTTGTAGCTGCTCCTGATGCTGTATAATTCCAGCCTCCCAACCATAGCTTTGGGATTCTACCCAAATGTAATGACTGCAACAGTGAAACACGAAGAACATAGTACAGTTGTGTACACTTACCATAAATGTAGATGTTCGCGTGTATTCACTGTTGCAGTCCTGGTTACCCACCCGCCAGCCCCCTACTTTTCCCTTTTTATACCTCTTTTTTCTGTTACTATGCTCAAAAGCCTTTTTGTTGTATTTGCTTTTATTTGGCTCCTGATTCTCCCATTAAAGCACAAGTAAATACCCTCCTTTCCACTGCATCCCAAGTAACTAGGCACTCAAAGTGCAGTTATGATGCTGTGGAAGCCTCATCTAATTCTGCATCTGGATCAGTCTTGAGGCAGTATCATGGGTGAGACTACAACCCCTACCCATGGATGTGCAAACAAAATTGTTGGATGCACCCCTGGATAATAAAGTTCTTGGATGCACCCCTGGATAATAAAGTTCTGTTTGGACAAGCCTTAGTAGAAATCATAAAATCCCTTCAAGAAAAGGGTAAGGAACTGCAAAACCTTAAACACCTACTGGTGTCTCCTATACAGAGATACCACAGGAATTATCCACAAAAACTTTCCTTTGTCCGAAGGCAGTCCTCTCACTCTGCTCCACAGTCGAAAGGATGCAGGCAAACCAGGAAAAACTTTACTCCCAAGATTTCCAAACAGTTTGTTCACTACGCCCTTTTGAGGCCAGTCTGACCACTCCAGACTGCCTGCTCTGTGACTACCCCCCCTTGCACCAAAACACCCCACTTTCCCTCCGTCTCACCCTCTCCCTTCCCTCCTGGCGGAAAATCACAACAGAACATTGGGTACTCTCCATCATTCAGTCGGGCTACTTCATGACTTGGTGGATGATGCCCCCCTCCGTGGTATCCCTCAACCACCTGCAAGCCAAACCCACCTTTTTTCACCCATCATTCAACAGCTTCTAGGTCAAGGTACCATACCATCAAAGAAACATAGGCTTTTACTCCAGAATGTTTCTGGCACCAAGGAAGGACGGCCCATGGAGGCCAATTCTAGATGTATCCTTTCTAAACCTCTTTCTCAAAGTTCCCAGTTTCAAAGTGATTATCTTACCGCTCATCCCAAATCAGACTTTCATGGTAACCCTAGATTTGAAGGATGCCTACCCTACACATCCTTATTCACCCAGATTACAGGAAATATCTCAGATTTGCAATAGACTCTTGCCATTTGTAATTCTCTGCCTTGCCCTTTGGACTCTCTACTGCTCCCAGAGTCTTCACAAAGTTCCTGGCCACCCTCATCGCTTACTGCAGGACCCAGGGCATTCAGATATACCCATACCTGGATGACGCGCTCATTCTTCATCCAGGCCGCCCAGTCCTCCTACTGTATCTAAAACAAGTAATCTCCACCCTATCTCAGTTAGGGTTCACCATAAACCACGAAAAGTCTCACCTGATCCTCTCCCAAGACCTGGTTTTCCTGGGGTGCAGGATCAAAACAGACAAAATGAAAGTCTTTATTCCATATCAAAGAATCCTAGAACTTTGCCAATACTTCCAAAACCTTCTCTCCCTAACTTCCTTACCAGCTCAAGAAATGTTAAGAGTTCTAGGCCACATAGCATCACTCATACCCATGTTGCCTCTGGCAAAACCCAACATGCGAAAAATCCAATGAGTCCTGAAAAACTTATGGAGCCAACACTCACAACCCCTGGACACGCCCCTCCCCTTACTTCAGTGTTTGAAGAAGGAACTCCAGTGATGTACATCAGCTCTCCACCTCAACCAAGGACCCACCTTCAGGTGTATCCACAGATACTTCTGACCTGGGGTGGGGAGCAGTGCTACTTACAAACCAAAAACAACTGTTGGTACAAGGCACCTGGTCCAACCCAAGACATTCCCGTTCTGCTTCATTAATTTCCACAAGTCTTTATTCTTGGTACATTTTAGCAAGATCTTTGTACTGCAGAGGTGGATCATATACTGAATGTTTAGAGACTGGGGAAACTTGCTTAAAACTGCTGTGTGATTTAATGTTGAGTCCCTAGACGACCCCCGTCCCCACGCTCGCACACTGTTCTGGTATGGAATTTGCATATATAATTTCATAGGGAATGGGACTTGATCCTCTGAAGTGCTTATTTTTGATCTGTGTGTAGGTTGTTGGATTAGTGTCCTCTGTCCAGTCGCACAACATTGTTAGGAGTGGTAGCGAGTCTGTCATTTGTACGAGAAGATGAAGCTTGCCTTTCATTACATTTGTATGTTCCTGCCTGCACTAATCTTTAAGTTTTGGTTCATTTATTTCATAATTCGTTGCTGTGTGAAAGTCTGAGTGGAAGAGGCCAACTGAGGGCAACTCTACAAAATTCCTTCAGTTTTTGATTGAGAATTCCTTTTGAAAGCTGAAAAAATAAGTTGGAAACTTGTGTTACTATTTTAAATAAAATAATCTGTGGGAAGTGAGACCTGTGAGCCATATATTGTGCAGATGTGTTACTGAAGGCTGTTTGTATTGTGTAGTAACTATAATTTTTTGTTTATCTTTTGTCCAGATTGTCTGCTTAATTTGTTGTCTTAAATTTATATGTTCTAGATAGAATTTGTATTTACCTACTGTTGGTCTGAATTTTTTTTCCTATCTTCTGTATGTACTTTTACTTGCAGGTGTATGTACCTATTGGTTTTGAATCTGTCTGTAGCAAACTGGCTGTCATGAAAAAAGTTGCAAACAGATCATTGCATTACACCGGTAGACATAAATTAGTAAAGAAATGTATAGGGGACCATTTTGGCATGAGGTCCGCGTATGCTATTTTGCCAAAACACATTCCACTAACTAACTATCCTTAGACAACTGAACAAGTGAAACTGAGGAACCTATGGAACACTGTAATGACAGACGTGTCTCACAGATGTTGAAATTTTTTTTGTTTGCCTCCATTGACACTAATGCATACTCTGTGTATGGAGAAAAACTATGTAGCTACATTATTGATGCTAAGTGGCTCTAACATATTTTCCCCTTTACCAAGTAATTTAACTTTTATAAGGAGCTGGGACCTTGTTACAGATGAAAAAATTACCCGGAGCCGAAATATTTAAACACCTAGCTAAACACGACTCTTGCCTTTTGGATATTACCGCATTTAACATCCTTTGTTAAAAAAAAAATAAATAATCATTTGAAACTGTCATTTTGACAGTTGCTGGAAGCCACGACAGAAGGTAAAAATGAAGTACTGAAACTTCAGTTAGTGTGAATATATCACTGTTGATAAACTTCGATAAATTGCAAGTTTGTTCTACAAGTGCAGTTTGCAGAGTGGTCCAGCTATGAAATGTAAAGAAGATAACAGCAAACCAAGGCCAAATGTGGGACTGCCAGTGGCTAAAAGATATTTTGTTAAATGCTGCTGTGGTAGATCATATGAGCTGTGTGTCATACATTATCAGATGGGATGTGCCCGGCGTAATCATTTCTCTGACAAAGTAAATTTATTTAGGGTTTAGGCGGTTATCGTTGTCTGGTTGAATGCATAATTAGGTGATTACTGTAATCATAGCTGAAAGGATAAGAAGAATGTGCGTTAGATTTGTTAGCTGAAGTGTCAGAGGCAGAGAGAAGCTGCTAAGTTATGTGCCGAGATACAGTCAATATTTAGGGGGAAAATATTTGCTAACCAGTTATCTGGGAAACAGACCAACAAATAATGTCCTTTTTATGGATCACTGTTGTAGTGTGATCCCTTATTTAAGGGATTATGCTGCCAGGCATTTATCTGGCCTTCCAGCTTCCATAGCTTTTGAAAATTCCTGTACCAGGTTCCATCTCTATGCTGCTATTGTCACTAAGGTGTTTAATGTAAAGGAGAGGGGCATCTATATAATCTTCAGTTCTGTTTTGAGCATTAATGAATCAGTTGGTACCATTTTTCCATTTTTAAATCCTGAGCTGAAGAAGTGAGGAATTACTTTCAGTTTTTATATTGCATTATGTTATGATTTTGCTGTAAATTTGTATTTTGGAGGTCTTTCTGGGGCCAGTGTTGTCATCATAAAAGGTCTGACGAGTGCTACTGGTCAGCAGATTACATTAAAGGACAATTGTTTTGAGTGCCTTTTCTGCCTTGGTCCTTCATATAAAGGTTGAGGTAATTTGTGTGCTTGCTTTGAACAAGAAGCTGTGCAGATGCATTTCTGAAACAGCTGCCTACATTAGTCCAGGGAACTCTTACTCTTGAATCAAAATGACACTGCTCAGAGAAGTAATATTCAGTGCAAATCATGCAAAATTTTAATTAAGATCTATATTAAGTGATAAGGTTAGAGCTGTTCTTTCATTTAACACCCCTGGCCCTTTCTCTTTGTGTATACTCTTATCAAACCCTGGTGTGGAAGGCAGTCTCCAAATTGGCAGTCTAAACTTCTAATTGGCCTACTGTTACTCTGATCTTTTCCCTCCGTAATTATTTACTCCAAGGCCTCACAAAGTGCTGTTAAATACACCCTAGATATTTTTAAATCTGTTGGACTGGATTACCAGTATTCTGGTATCATGAAATGGCGCGGAGGTGTGCCGAGCCACTCGCTCTACACCACTTTTTTCCACAGATATGAACGTTCACTGAAATGAAGGTTCGATGAAGAAAGGTTAGCTGAAGTAACTCTGAATTTAATATAGACCCCCCCCCCCCACGTGAGGATTACAAGAAAGGGGTTAAAACTTAATGATGCGAGCTAGAAAGGGGGGAAAAGTTAAGAGATGTGAAGTCCAGTGCATGTTGCATTGCATTTCTGTAGCTGGTTAGGATTGGTGGTGTTCTTACTTGCCTTCAACTAATAATTTTTTCTCCCTTCCCTAGAATCACCATGCAAAAAGAAGGGCAAATTTAACTTTTGCTAACAGTAGAAAATGTGGCTTGGTTCTTTTGTACACTTTCACTCATTCTCGCTTTATAATTTAGCAAATTCTTAATATGCAGAGGATTTTAATGTTTGTAAATTTGTTGCAAGCATGAGAGAGTTGCATCTCCAAATTCCTGATCCACTCAAGTTATCACAATTAAAATCTTGCATGCCACAGAGGAATATGTGCATTACATTTTTGGTTGAGCTAATAATGTTTCTGCACAGTTGTTTTCTTGCTTATGTAATTGCCATTTAATTTTGTTGTGCTTTCATTATAAGGGAACTTTTTATGTAGTCTTTATTCTAGGACTATGTTATCATAAAAGTAGTTTCTTTGTAATGCTAATTTGTTTTCTTGTGGCTACCAGGAATGTTCCATATCGCATCCGTGTACGCTTATCTAGAAAGCGCAATGAGGATGAAGATTCCCCTAACAAGCTGTATACATTGGTCACATATGTGCCTGTGACAACATTCAAAGGTTAGTGATGTCTAATGAATAAAAGGAATGGATAGTCTGCACTTCAAGCTGTTTTTGGAGTTCCGTATCTGTGCCAGTGTTTTATGGCTCATACTCCTTATGATTTTAATTGGCATGGTTCTACATTCTCAATTTTGAGCCTCCTTGTTTGGTTGTTTGACTTGTGCAAATGCTGTCTCTTGGTGACTGCCATTTTTGTGTTGAATGTTGGAGTTTGACATTTATTTTAAGGGTACCATGGTTGGCTTTTCACAAAGGTCTTGTTGTCCCTCAGGAAGCGTTCTCAAAATCATCTTTAAAGTAGTGCATTATTTTCCCTCGTTCTTTAAGGGCTTTGTCCAGGGGAAGTGAAAACTCATTTCAGCTCTATTCATTTTTAACCTGAAGAATATTCCATGAGTTCTAAAAGCTAAAGAGCTGCTTATGTCCTTTGTTACAGTGACGGGGTGGGGTGGTATTTGACTAGTTAAGTTCAAGATTGCTAGCTGCATTGTTTTGCTTTTAGGCTAACTGCGCTTTAGGAAGTGCAGGTATCAAAAATGCACTCCAGGGGAATGGCCGCTTCCATTGCTTATTTCATTCTGCCTATCTGAAAAAAAACTTGGAAAAAAAAAAAAATACTCTTGTTTTCCATACTTTCCTAATAGTTTGTTCCAGTGATCAGATTTGCTGATCCCTGGGCTTTGTCTTGGTTCCTGTGTTTCTCCATTTTCCTTGTTTGGTCAAGGGGTAGTTTCTTTACTCACTAGTGGGAGTAGGGAGTACTGAGCTGCCTGTTTGTCCTCAGAGGAGTGGTTTAAGGCAGTAACTTGTAGTTTATTGGCCATTTTGGGTCATTTCCTGTCTTTTCCAGCCCCCTGCTATAAAGCACGCTTTAGCGCGGAGTTGCCACTGTTGCACACTAGGGCAGCGCCGGTTAAGCAGGTTTAAACTATTCGGGCTACCTAAAGTCCACTCTTCAAATTTTCCCTTAAAACTACCTTCCTCGAACTATACTACTGATCTAATCAGCGTATCCTATAACTAAAAAGATCATCTCTACTTGACTCCAAGTAGACTATTCTCTATCTGTTAAACCTAGCACTTGCTCCTACAGTACTTATTACCTTGATACGGCAGACAGCACCCCAAAAAGGCAAACCCCCATTTCTCGGTCACCCACGTCCCCCGGAATCTCTTTTAAAGTTTTTATGTCTAGTCCTTCTAGCATGTCGAGGGATCAGTTGCTAGTGTCCTCTCCTGCTCAGCTGGTGAACCTGGGAATATTGAGGCAATGTTACAATTGCCTCATGTACACAGACAACCCTCTCCTCCTCCCACAAAACACAAATACATGTGAGAGATGCAACTATACGGCCAAACTGGAGGCTGAGCTCTCTCAACATAGGACTGGCATGACCAGTCAGGAGGAGAAGGTTACCACCCACACTATAGACCCAGTCTCACATAGTACCATCACAACCTCAAATCATACACATAAACACACAAAGACATACTTGGAGGCTCTGATCAAAAATCTACCAAAACAGCAGAGGCCACCAAAGCAGACACCCAAACAACCACCACCTCAACACAACACCTGCAACACATAGACCTCACAGTCAGAGTGTCAAACAGTCACAGCCCTTAAGGCCAAACACAATGCCAGACACACTAGTCATTGGTGACTCCATAGTCAGACACACTGACGTCCCGCTCACCAGACTGAGTAAGGAGAAGGTCACAGTAAGCTGCCTGTCGGGCGCTAGAATCCGCCACATAACGCAAGCACTCAGGTCTCTCAACAGCAGGTACAAATACGACTCTGTCATTGTCCACGCTGGTGTAAACGACCTGAGACGTACCTCCTTGGACTACATGAAAAGAGACATTGAGGAGCTCTCTGATTATGTAGCCCAGGCAGGTATGACCCTGACCTTGAGCAGTATCCTACCTTCACCAAGAATGATGCCACAATACAGAGATAAGATGATCAGCTTTAACAATTGGCTTAAACTCTGGTGTCATTCAAAGGGGATCCAATGTCTGTCTGCCTGGGATGACATGCTGGACAAGCCACGCTGCTTCGCAAAGGACGGCTTGCACCTGTCACCCTGGGATTCGGATATTGGCAAGGCTCTTGCCACCCCATAGTGCCTTTTTAGGCAAGGCTCAAATTCTAAACCTACCACCCTAGAACACAAAAAGAAAAAAACTAAGGGTAATGCTGCTCAATGCCAGAAGTCTAAATCTCAAAATGCACACTTTCGAGGCCCTTCTCAGTATGGAGAACATCGATGTCTGTGCTGTGACAGAAACCTGGTTCAAGGCTCCTGAGAGCACCCCAGCACTATCAGGTTTTCCCTCATATCATGCGTTCCGGCCCCAAAATCCGGACAATACCAAGAAAGGAGGGGGGTATCCATATTCATCAAGGACACCCACACCTCAAGACTGGTGGCAACGCACGATGCATCGGAGACCATCCAGGTGCAATTAACCATAGGCAAGGCTGCTCTGCAAATTGTAGCATGTTACAGGCCACCCTCACAAACTCAGGAACCTCACATGGCCTTCCTGAAAACACTGGAGGGGATAAATGTATCACCAAACACCATCATACTAGGTGACTTCAATTACCCCAATATAGACTGGGAACACTACTCAAGCCCAAACACCCTAGCCCAAAAGTTCCTGGAATTCATAAACTCAAATGCCATGGAACAACTAGTCACCATTCCCACAAGAGGAGAAAACATACTTGATCTCATCATCACGAACATGGGAGCACAATGTTCAACACCGGAAGTATACCCCTCACTGGTGAGATCAGATCACAAACTAATCTCGCTGGAGGTCCTCATCCCACCCCACCTGAAATAAAAAGACCACAGTAAAACTTCTCGAAAGCCGACTTCACACTTCTAAAGACTAGTGTGGTCTCCTTTAAGGCCCCGAGCGGCGGAAAACAGTACTCAAGCCGCTGAATCACTTACAAATGCCTTCTACCAGCACCTGCAGGACTGCATGGATAAGGCAATCCCAAGCAAAACAAAGACTCTTTGTACCAAAGGCAGCGTCCAGGCTGGTGGACCCCAGCCATTAACAAACTCTACAACAAAAGGAGGAAGCTACTACAAGATAGAGCAAAATCCTTAAAAGGTAAGACACCCTTGATCACTATAAGTAAAAAACTAAGAGCTCTCATAAAATCATCCAAAGCAAATTTTGAGAGAAAAATAGCTAAAGACTCAAAAGACAATCATAAGGCCTTCTTTAGCTATGTTAGAAACCTGGGAGGAAACTCCCAGATATGCTCAGAACTAGTTCAAAATAATGTGAAGATTACTGATCCTACAGACATTGCCAACATACTGGCTGACAGGTTCAGTGCAAACTTCTCCGTCCCCTCCCCCCCAAAAGGAGAGATAACTATACCAAGCGATTGCAGCCCCCCAAACATCACCAACGCCCAAGTGAGAACTGCTCTCTCCAAAGCAAAAAACACAGCATCCATGGGACCTGATGGTGTCCCCGGCTGTGTGCTCCACTAACTCAACGAGGAACTAAACCCACAGCTAGGACAGCTGTTTAATCATAGTCTTACCTCTGGATACGTACCCAGGGAGTGGCGCACTGCAACTGTGGTCCCACTTCACAAAGGCGGTGCCTGCACCGACCCTGGAAATTACCGGCCCATTAGCTTGACAAGCCTTATCTGCAAAGCCATGGAGAGGATCATAATGGACCTCATAAATAAAGACATAGGGAATTTGCAGACTTTGGATCCATCCCAGTTTGGCTTTGTCAAAGGCAGATCATGCCTTCTAAACTTGGTTGACTTTTTTGAAACAGTCACCAAAGCCATTGATGAGGGAAAGGCAGTCCATACAGCCTACCTCGATCTGGCGAAGGCCTTCGATACAATACCCCACTCGGGTATCGTTGAAAAACTCATCAGCTTAAATGTTAACCCATACATCACAAGATGGGTTGCAAACTGGCTGAGTGACAGGACCCACAGGGTCAGAGTTGCTGGCGCCATGTCAGACTCAAAGCCGGTCACAAGTGGTGTACCACAGGGCTCAGTCCTGGGCCCACTCTTGTTTGGCATCTACTTTTCCGAAGTACAAGCAAACACAGGAGGGTTATGGCTGACAAAGTTTGCAGATGACTGCAAACTGGCCATAGTAGAAAACACATCTGACACAGATATCCTTCAGAAGGGTCTCTCAGAAACGGATAACTGGTGCCAGAGCCATGGCCTAAAGTTAAATGCCAAAAATGCATAGTCATACCCTTCGGGAAAAACAAGGTTACCCTAGCTACCAAATAGGTGGCAATCCACTGAGCACAGAAGAAGTTATCAGGGACCTGGGGACCCAGGTTGATAGTAGTCTGTCATTCAACACCCATGTAGCTAAAGTAGTTAGGAAGACCTTCTACATTGCCCACCTTATCATGAAGGGATTCTCATCTAGATCAAGGGAGGTCATAGTCTCCCTTTACTCATCACTCATCAGACCAATGATTGAGTACAATGCCCCATTCGAATGTATCTGACCCGACACTTGCAGCAGCTGGAGAGGCCACAAAAGTTCCTCACCAAAAGGATAAAGGGTCTCAAACATCTGTCCTATGCTGCCCGACTGAAAGAACTCCAGCTCTATTCAGTCGCCTACCGCTTGCTCAGAGGTGACCTTTGCCTAACATACAAGGCCATGTCAAACCCAGATTTGATGAATATGCTTCACCTCAAAAAATCTAGATCCGTCAGAGCCACAAGGGCGGGAGACTTAAACCTCAACACGGCTATTAATAGGACGTGCTGGAGGGATAGATTCATCACCCAAAGACTCCCTATGCTGTGGAACAAAATCCCGGTATATGTGAGGCAGAGCACCTCGCTGGCCTTGTTCAAGAGAAATCTTGACCAATGGATGGGAGATCGCAGATATACCTCGGGGATTACCTCAGTGTCACTGCTCGACAGAGGCACAGCAAAATAATGGGTATAGTTCCCCATACTAAAGGGGTGGCGTAAGCCACAAAACTATGGGCTAGGCTTGTAAATGCCCTCTGGCAGATAGCCTAGTATGAACCTATGAACCTGTGTTGACATTGTGGGCAGTTGGTCATTGCTATATAGTTTGCCTTGTTGATTCAAGAATTTGATGTTCTCTTACAGTTGGTGTTTGTGTTCTGACTTTTTGAGCTTTGGCTTTGGTCTTCTCAGACTCCTGCTTCCTGGAATGTCTGCTCTGAATCCTTCCCAAGAGTTAACCCAGTACAGAGGGCCATGGGTGTCTGGTACTACAGACGAGTAATTCACTATTGTCAGCTGGTGTGTGAGGGAATCATCTGCACTAGGTACTTTATCCCATAATTCTGTGATGTCTCTATAGCCCCATTCCTCTAATGGCTGCAAGTAAAGTTCCAACCAAGTTGGACAAATGTCCTCATTTCTTGTCTCGTCTCATCTTCGACTGTGCTTGTTTAGTGGGTATCACTTGACCTGCATAGTCCTGTGATAAGAATATGCTATCCTAGTATGGCACATGACACCATGGTATGCGTCAATGGTCTTGTAATAAGCTGCATGTGCCCAAGCACTAGTGAGAAAAGTAGGAGGGAAATACTTGGCTAACTCACTGCTGCAGAGGGCTTCCTTACTGATTGACATGAGTATGTGTACATAAACTGCTTCTGGGAAGGTCAAAACACTTGATCATAATTCATTTTCCTAAACACTTGCTGTACACTTGTTGCACAGTGCAAGACTTTGTGTCTTTCTGTGAAAGATCAATGCAGTGTCTTAACCAAGTACCTGTGCAATACTAAAGTCTCATGCAAGTAAGTGTTCAGTTCAAAAAGTGTTAAAATGTTCCTAATTATGTGCAATGTTAGTCTGTCTTCCTGCATGTCTGTGATGTAATAGCCAGGTGTTACATGTGTAATTGTCTGTGAAAAGAGTCTACATGTCTGCACATTGAGTGTGGAGATACAGAATTTCGTTCAGTTTTGGCACTTGTGAATGACAAAAGTTTACTTTGACTTATAATGTGGCTAATTAAGCAGCAACCTGCTTACAATATCCTTCAACCTAATATTTAGTGCAAAAGCTTCATTGCTATGTAGCCACTAGTAACGGTATTGATGTTTACAGAAAAGTAGAAGCTGTAGTTGTAGTTTTACTCTGGATGTTTTTGTGGCTGTATTAAATTTTTTTTTTTTTTCAGGTCTCCAGACGGTGAATGTTGATGAGAACTGAAAAAATGTTGAAATAAAGATTTAAAAAAAAAAAATAGTCGTGTGTCTTGGTGGTGTATTTTGCTAAAAGGTGATGACCTATGCAAAAGTGAGCTGCAGTTTAGGGCCCTTTTCTTTTAGCAGCTTGAAGTGTTTTCTTCTCGTAAGTTTGTGTAATCCCTTATTGAGTGGAGTTAAGTGTACAGTAAGATTAGAAGCCAAGGTCATACTTTTGACATGAGGGTATGTATTGGGGATGGGGTGTGTATTCATGCCTTCTTGGGTTATTTGAAACGTCCATTGCCATATGGCAGGATTTTGTAATGGTTCTGGCATGTCTTGAAATTAGGCAGCTGCATTATGCATGAAAGTACTAACCTTTGAGGTTTATACATTGGTTGTTAGAATAGTAACCTTTTTTTATTAATTCTTCGACCAACAGAATCCCATGCTGTGTAGCAGGTAATTTGGGTACAAGTTCATCTGTCTCCACCAGCCAACCATGCAAACTATAGAAAACTGTCACATTTGTGTTTGTCAATGCAGAATTAGACTGGAATGTATTTCTTGCCTGAGCAAGTGCTTCTGTTTTCCAGCACTTCATTTTCTGTGTGACAGGGTCTACAACTATGCACTGATCAAGTACTGGTTTGAAATGACGAGTTTCTGAATTATGCTGCCATGATTAATTTTGTCTTGTTCTAGCAGACCTCGGCAATCCAGTATTTTATTTTATTTTTTTTGATTAGGTGGGTCTTGCTGAGGTGCCCTTTTTGAAGATGCGTTAAGTAGGATCAATTTAGCCAGGATATCTGGGAGGTTGTACTCTCTGTTATGCAACTGAGTAAAATCTGATTATGTCCTTCAAGGATGCATCTGCAGTCCTAACATATGGGTTGTCCTGCCTCAGGCAGCCCTTTGGTCGGCCGGATTCCAAAGTCTGGGTCTGGCCTCGGCTGATGTCGCACTTCACCCGACGTCATAGCTGCTGTGAATTGGGTATAAAGGCATCAGCCAACGCCATTTTCCTCAGTCTTTCTTGCCGCGCGGTGCCCGAAGCAGAAGCTGTTCGCAAGTGCCGGTCGGTCAGATCCAGAGATTTCTACTACTGAAGACTTCTAAAAAGCTAAGTACCCCGTTGGGGACTCTTTCTTGCCTCAGCCGATGTCAGAAAAAGGAAATAATTGTTTAACTTGTGGGAAACAAATACCTCATAAGGATTTCCACTCTTACTGCCTTCCTTGCTTAGGCCCAGACCACGATGTATCAGCTTGTCTAGCCTGTGCTTCCTTCAACCGACGGACACTTGGATGTCGGTCGGAGTTTGCAGAGGAGTTTTTTGGCCCCGCTTTTGCTTACAAAATGCCGTCTGAGACTCCGACTTCACATTTAGCTAAAAAGCGTAAGGAAAAGGACCGACACTCGCGGCCAGCGGTTTCGGCCGAAACCACGGTTAAGCCAACCGCGAGTGTCTCTGTTTCGGCTGAAACCGAGTCTTCGGTTCTTCCTTCGGCCGAAAGCATACCTCCGACAGTCGAGGCCTCACACATGGCTGAATCGGCTACTGAAATTTCTCCTGCTGTAGCAGGCACCCAGGATTTATCAGATACTATTCCTTTAGACATATCTACTCCTGCACGTGGAGCTGCTAGGCCACCTGCATCTATGTCTATCAAGGCTTTCTCTAGGGCTAAAGCAGCTAAAACTTCTAAGACCTTGCCTGCTAACCCCCCCTCACACAGGCCTACCTCTAGTTCCCAAATGCTCAGCCTGGCTGTGGATCTCATTTCTTTGAACAGGGGGTCCCAACCTCACCCAGACAGGGCCTCTCAACCCCCTCCTGAGAAGAGGCCTAGAGCAGAGCCCCCGGATCCAGTTTCTACAGACTACTCCTCGGATGATTCAGAATACTCACATCCTCCAGAAGGCCCTTATTCTCCATATGAGGATTCTGATGCAGAAGACTCAATTCCTTCTGCCTCTCCTCCTGAGGAATTTTCTTTTGGGGAAACCTTACATGCTATGAGAGAGCAGTTTCAATGGCAGGGCCAGGATTTTTCAGATTCAAGGAAAAGGCTAAGAACCTTTTTACATTTACCACAGCATAGGCCTTTAGCCATTCCTCCAGTACTAACAGTTGTGGATGATGCATTTAAGGATGCCTGTACTGCCCCTGACTCTCTTCCCCGGCCCCTGCTAAACCCAACAGATATTATAGGGTCCCGGACACTCACTATAAGGCTCCTATTGCAGATCCTGAAACCATTTCACAGGGCCCCAAAGCTGTGGCAGCTGCCTCTGCAAAAAAACCCCTCCCCTCTGAAAGAGAATCTAGAGCTTTGGAGAGATGGGGTAAAAAAGTTTATACTTCTGCTACTCTTTCAGCTAGGGCCTTAAACTGTCAATTCCACATGATTCAGTATCAGGAATTCTTGTTAGATCAGCTAAATAAAAAACTGTCCTCTCCTGAACCTATAGACCGTAAGTCCCTTCAGGATTTGGTACATAACACTCAGCAGGTCAGTAACCATTCCTTAAAATGCGGCTATGATGCACTGGAGGCTTCCTTTAGATCAGCTATGACTGGCACAGTGATCAGAAGGCATGCATGGCTAAAAGAGCAAGCCTTACCAGACCATGTAAAGTCAAAGCTCCTAGATGCTCCCATGGAGAAACAAAGTTTGTTTGGCTCCCCTGCACAGCAAGTGCTAAAAAAGGTGGAAGAAAAAGCAAAATCTGCCCAAGCCGTCAAGGATTTCTTACAGGTCCAGCCTCCGAGGTTTAGTAGAAATTGGCCTTCGAAAAATTGGTCCTTTCCAGACACCAGAGCACAGAGAGGCAGAGGTCAATCCAGAGGTGCCTACAGGGGACGTCAGTGGCAGCCTAACAACCAGAGAAGTACTGCCACAGATCCAGCTACTACCACTTCCACAGGACAGACACAATGACTTGACTCTGATACCACCTACCAGGGAACAGCTGGAAGCACCCTTAGGCGGAAAGCTAGCCTTATTTTCCATAAACTGGCATTACATTACAGGAGACAAATGGATTTTACGGACAATAGACAAAGGCTACAGGTTTCACTTCCACACTCTACCAAAAAAGAGAGGAATGCCAAACCTACCACCAAACCAAAAAACAAACGCTCTAGGACAAATCAACCACTTACTAAGGATGAGAGCTATAGAAAAGGTACCGCCTATGGAACAAGGACAAGGATTTTACTCCAGACTTTTCCTGGTACCAAGGAAAGAAAATCAATGGAGGCCTATTCTCAACCTGTCCGCTCTGAACACATACCTCATTGTTCCAAAATTCAAAATGCTGACCCTACAGCAGCTTCTTCCCATGCTGGGCAAGGAGTCTTGGCTGTTGACTCTAGATCTCAAGGAGGCATACCTGCACGTCCCTATACGACCAGATTGCAGAAGATACCTCAGATTTCTTGCAGGATCAGAGCATTATCAATTCTCAGCATTGCCCTTTGGCTTATCTACTGCGCCCAGAGTATTCACGAAATGCCTGGCATCAGTAATTGCTCATTGCAGGCTACAGGGAATTCAGATTTATCCATACCTGGACGACTGCCTAATACAAGCGGACAACATAACCAAATTAACAGAAGATTTGCAAAAGGTTATACAACTACTGCAAGCCCTGGGATACACAGTCAACATGAAAAAGTCAAGACTGGTACCATCCCAAAGGATAACATTCTTGGGTGCAGAACTGGACACTTCAAATCAGATGGCATTTCTCACAACAGAAAAGCAAAAACAACTACCACTCTATTTCATGGCATTAACAACGCAGAACCAGCTTACAGCAAGGAAAGTCCTACAAGCCCTGGGTTACATGGCATCCTGCATAATAATGCTTCCACATGCCAGGCTGCATATGAGAAAGTTGCAATGGTACCTGAGGAATATATGGTCTCAACACAAACACAGTCTAGAAGCCCAGATTCCAATAATTCCATGCCTGAAGCAAGAATTTCTGTGGTGGGCTCAGGCCTGTCAGTTGAACAGAGGACTGCCTTTCCACAAACCTCGCCCAAGCCAGACTATCACCACGGACGCCTCAGACCTAGGCTGGGGGGCACACATGGTGGACTAGTGTATACAAGGCCTATGGACACAGGACCAGCTGAACCTACACATAAATCAGAAAGAGATGCTGGCAGTGAAACAGGCAATTCAGACATTCAGACCGTTTCTTCAACAGGGTCATTTGCTGATAAGGACGGACAACACCACAGTCATGTGGTATATCAACAAACAAGGAGGCACACACTCATATCCTCTCTGCCGGATGGCAATGGACCTGTGGAATGTGGCCCTGAACTTCAACATTCAGCTCCAGGCCATATTTGTGCCAGGGAAAGAAAATATACTAGCAGACACCTTAAGCAGAACTACCACGGATGCCCACGAATGGATGCTGCATCCAGACATCTTCAAATCCATAACAAAGAAATGGGGACTACCAGAAATAGACTTGTTCGCATCCCCACACAACCACCAATTGAGGAAATTCTGCACAAGGACATACCACCCACTTGCTTGGAAGGTGGACTCCCTATCCTTCAGTTGGGAAAACCTGACAGCATATGCATTCCCACCTCTTCCTTTGATGCACAAAGTGCTACTGAAGATCAAAGAAGATCACCCAAGGATCATCCTGATAGCTCCAGATTGGCCGAGGCAGCACTGGTACCCACTACTGAGGAGTATGTCTCGGACACACGCATGGCCTCTAATCTCTAGTTCCTTTGCTGCTAACACAGAACAACTTCAAGATCCTACATCCAAACTTGAAAACATTACAGCTAGCTGCTTGGATAATTACATAAAACAAAATAACCCAGATTTATCTCAGAGGGTTAAAGACATTATCCTGGAGGCGCGCAGACCCTCCACAAGGAAGACTTAGTTATTCAGCCAAATGGAAAAGATACCTCATTTGGAGTGCAGCAAAAGGAGAAAATGTTTCATTAGCAAACATAGCTAACATCCTGGAATATTTGGCAGAGCTTTTCCACAATGGCCTGTCTTACTCCTCCATTAAGATTCATGCATCAGCAATTTCAGCAGAATACAACATGGATCCTCCAGTCTTCTCTCATCCACTACTCAGGCAGTTTCTGAGAAGAATTAAAAATGTAAAGCCTCCAAGGAAGCCACCTTTGCCTACATGGGACCTTAACTTTGTGCTGGAAAAGTTAACACTTCCCCCTTTCGAACCAGCAGCATCAGCAGAATTACAGTTCTTATCTTGGAAAACTGCTTTCCTTCTTGCAATCACTTCAGCAAGAAGGGTTTCTGAATTACAGGCATTAATGGCAGTACAGCCCTTCCTTATCTTCCATCAGGATAGAGTTTCCTTGAGAACTAACCCCACCTTTATGCCAAAGGTGGTCTCCAGGGTATCATTGAACCAAGCAATCCACCTACCAACATTCTTCCCCAACCCACAGAACAAGGGGGAAAGACTACTACATACCTTGGATGTGCACAGACAATTGCGCTACTATCTGGACAGAACCAAGAACAATAGAAAGACTGACCAGCTCCTGGTAGCATATGCAACAGGAATGGAAGGAAAAGCAATTTCAAAACAGACAATCTCAAAATGGATAGGAAATTGCATTAGATTTTGTTACTCCTTTCATGGAAAGACAACTCCAGAAAACATCAGACCTCACTCCACACGGGCTACAGCCACTACTACAGCTTTCTTACGAGGAGTGGCTACCAAAGACATTTTAGAAGCTGCTACTTGGAGCTCCGTGCATACATTTGCCAAGCATTACAATCTACCTTTATACTCCAGATCCCGAGCAGGTTTTGCAACTGCTGTTTTGCAAGGGATCTTAACTACACCATAATCATCTTAGTGCCTCCTCCCCCAGTTTGGCTATGGTATTCTACCCATATGTTAGGACTGCAGATGCATCCTTGAAGGACATAGTACAGTTTTGTACCTACCATAAATGTAGATGTCCGAGAGGTATGCATCTGCAGTCGGGATTACCCACCCTCCTTCCCCTCTGTGGTACTCCTAGGGTATTTGCCCACCTTATAGCTAGCTGGGGGAATCCTATTATGGTGTATTTGTTTGTATGTATATACATGTTTATTTTTGATTGCTCTCTACTGTTTGGAAACATTTGCATTTATCCAAATTTAGCCTTCCTAGAGGGCACCTGGCATCTGGGGCAAGAAACACTGAGGAAAATGGCATTGGCTGATGCCTTTATACCCAATTCACAGCAGCTATGACGTCGGGTGAAGTGCGACATCAGCCGAGGCCAGACCCAGACTTTGGAATCCGGCCGACCGAAGGGCTGCCTGAGGCAGGACAACCCATATGTTAGGACTGCAGATGCATACCTCTCGGACATCTACATTTATGGTAGGTACAAAACTGTACTTTTTAGAAACTGTTAATGTGACTAATGCCACATGGGGGTGTGGTAGGGCTAGTCCATCTTAACTCTTGCCACAAGATTCAAGGCCAGCAGGGCTCTTAATTCTGCATTTATGTTCCGAGTTTGAGGTGAATTTAGTTTTTTCAGAGATTTTATTGCCAGTCTCTTCTGGTCACCATCTGCATGTTTTGTTAAGGCATGGTTTCTTATAGGTTCATAGGAATACACAAGGCTAGCTGCCCTTGCAGGCCATTTTAAGCCTAACCAGTTTCCTTTTTTATGGTCAAAGTAACCTTATCCCCATTTGGTATTGAAATTGTATGTTGCCCCTAATGAGAATAACGGATCGTACCATAGATAATTGGACTAAACTCATGCATGATATAAAGCATTTGCCTCTGTCTATTAGTAGTACAGGAAGCAGTCCTGGGGTACTTTTCTCTTTCCCACCTGTAGATCTGAGTTGTGCCCGTAATATGGACAGGGATGAACTTTGTGTGGGTGGGGAGTCTGTTCCACAACAGCGGTATCCTCTGAGATATGTACCTGTCCCTCCAAGCTGTTCTGTTGGTATTGCAGAAGAGGTTTTGATACCCAGAGTATTTCTTATGCCATTTGACTTTCTAATGTGTAGTAAATCCATAAGTAATGAGTTGGAGGATGCTTTGTATGTAAGACTCGGGTCACCTCTTGGCAGTCTGTAGGATGCAGAGAAAAATGACAGTGCTTTGTAGGACATGTTACATAGGCATTGTAGTCTTACAGTAAGGCATCTGTGCATTACAGTTGTTGCATGTGTCTGGACAGATGGATGCTAAATGGGGCACTGCATTCTGTGATTGGCCTAATGAGGGCTGAGTAAAGGAGGGACAGTGACGTCCCTAGATCTAGACGCATTTCTTTTTCAATTTTTTTCTATAAACTATAGGAAAAATAAATAAAATTTGTTTTTCTATAGGACTTTGGTCAAAAGTTTGGTCACTGTCCCCATAGGTTTCCAAATCCAGAACACTGGGTCAGCTCTTAAGGGAGTATTATCAATGTGGTAGCTCCCTAGGGTAGATGACTTCCCAAAGGGTACAGTAATGCATTTTTGGCATTTAGTGTCAGACCGTGATTTTGACACAATTTCTTGATTTGAGTTAACCTTCCTGCAGGATGGGCAGCTTATTTAGGGATTCAGTGACTGCTCCTAGCTTATAGTCATCTGCAACCATAAACAGCCAGAGCCCTTTGGTATTGGTTTCTACTTCAGAAAAATAGATGCCAAACAGCAGAGGTCTCAGCACAGAACTCTGGGGCACCAATGGTGAATGGCCTCTTTGTGGAGGTAACTTTCCCTGTATTTGATTGTCTTGTGTCCTGTTGGTGAGCCAGCTGGTAATCCAGTGGGTGACATATGGTTTACTCCTAGTTTATTTAGCTTTTCTGTTACGCCCGAGTGGGGAATTGTCAAAAGCTTTGGCCAGGTAGAGGTATGCGATGTGTATTGTTTTGCCTTCATCCATTGCTTTGGTGACCTTTTTCAAAAAAAAAAAAAAACAACAGTTTGAGTGAGCATATTCCCTTGATAAAGCAAACTGAGACTTGTTTACTGTTTTGAAGTTCTCTGTCACTTTATCTGATACAATTTTTGTATTGTGTTTTGGGTTGGTGACTTGTATCCTATTGTCTGAAAGATGACCTTTTTCTAATTGGCATGTTTCCATTTATATCCAGTTATGTTTGGTTGTATTATGTCGCTCGTTAATGGCTCTAAATGTAAAGCAAAGAGTATTGCTGAAAGTGGACAACCTTGCCTAGTTTCCACTTGTAAGGCTAACACTTTAGCGAAGTCACCATCACACTTCATCCTGTCTTGAGCTCTTTTTCAGATGTTAATGCCTGTCTGTGGAAACCCAAGTGCATAAAGGGTTCTCTTCATACATTCACAACTAACTCAAAATTTTCATCTTCTAAGTCAATCAATATGTTTAGTGTCCAATGCAATCTTTTTAAATCTTAGGGGTTCTGTTATATAGTCAGATGTTTGTTTTTCTTCTATAAAACCACACTAGTCCAGGAGATCTTGGATCATTAAGTCTTCCCAAGTTAAAGGCACATCTCTACTGCAGAAAATATAGATAATAGTTTGGCATCTATTTTTATCTTCTGCTCATTCTTTATAGTTTCTCATGGCTTCTTTCATTTCAGTTTTATTTCTAATGTTAACCACTTTTCAGTATCTGTTAACTGTGGAAGTTGTAATTGTCTGAAAAAAATGTTTTTCCTGTATTACTGTAAAACACTACCGGTGGGATTCAGTAAGCACCCAACTTTGTGCAAGAACAGTGTAGCTGCTCTTGCATGGAGTCTGGTCGCCGAGCGATCCAGTAAACTCCGAAACTACCAACCCATGAGCCTGCCTACACAGTTCTTGCACAGAAAGCTGTTCAGAATGCTAATTACATCGTTTGTTGGTGAAAAACCATGCAAATTAGGTGAATTAGCGATTCAGCAAACAGGCGGGTATCCATGCAAGAATAGTGTTGCAGAAATGTGTTCGGTTACTAACCGAATGCTTTTCTGCAAATAAAACTGAGGCATGGCAGCTCAAATAAAAGCATATATCGTAATGTGCAGGCATGCCAATGGCCAAGTATATGGTCATTGGCATGGAAAAGTGTTTACATTTTATAACATTTAACTTTTTGGGGGGGGCTGATCTTGGCTGTTTAAGCATGGGCAGCGGTGCGCAAATGTAAAGGTGCCAAAAATATTAAAAAAAAAAAATTGGTCAAAAGTCAACTTTAAGTAAAATCTGCATTTTGCCGTTATAGTGTATGGCATGCATAATCAAAACAATACCAGGGATCAGTGGTTGTCAAGGGGAAAGGGTCTGTGTTAGTGCAGTAACTATGGACTAAGGCAGTGGGGTATGCAAATGAAGGGAAATTTACTGAATCACAAAATATTTTAAGTCCACACACTGCACCTAACCTTGTAGGTGCTAGAACACGATCGAGTAGGCAAGAGGAGCAGCTAACATGAAAAGGGGGTGTGCCATGCTTGCTGTAAGCACATTGGAGCTCCGCAGCCAGTGTTTGTGCTTAGCTAAGCGGTGGGAGGGGGTGTGTGTATCGGGTTGTATAGCTTTGTGTACGTTGCCTAAACAGGTGTGTGCAGTGCGCACCGGGTTTTAAATTATAAAAAAAAAGGAAATGGCAGCACTGTGTACGTTTAAGCAAGGGGGATGTGTCAGAGGCTGTATACCCTTGTTTACCTTGCCTAAACGAGTGTGTGAGGTGTGCACTGGGACTTAAATAAAAAAAAAAAAAAATACCAAGAAAAAGCCCCCAGGAAATGGCAGCACTGTTGACATTTGTTAGCATGCCTCGGGCCTTAAAACGGGAGGAAATGGTAAGTGGAACAAGAAAATAAAACGCAGGGAAATGGCAGAATACAGCCAGTTAAATGCAAGTAATATAGCTGGGCAGGTGGAATGCATCATACTCAACCAAGCACACAGGCAGCATCTGCAGCACACCACTATAAGTTGTGCAAACACCTTTTAGACTGGTTTTTCACAAACCCTGCATCATAGGCGTACACATACGGGGAATTTTTAACTGACAAAACTAACAAAATGTTTGGGGGTGCTGTCGCATTGATTTATCAGTATGTGCTAGAGGCTGAGGGTGGTGAGGAGGATAATGCTGACTACCGCCTCAGACCAAGGAGGAGAAAGTTCAGACCCGGGGTAACCTACCAGGGGCTACATGATCTGGAGATAGAGCGCTACAGGGTCGACAGGGACATACATCAGCAAATCATCAAGCAGTGCCGGCCCCACATCAGACCCAGAGCCAACAGAGGAGAACCCATCCCAGTGGATGCCAAGGTATGTGTAGCCCTTAAAATACTAGCTACAGGTACTTTCCAAAGACCAACTGGGGATATCATGGGGGTCTCACAGGCATCTGTGTCTAGGATACTCCAGTTCCTGGAAGCTGTGCAACCACTTGCCGCTGAACACCGTAAATTCCCCAGCACATGTGAAGAGAAGACTGGCAATATGCATCTCTTCCCCTGTGTAGCAGACTACCTGGAAGTAATGGGTGCCACAGACTGCACGCACATCCTCATCAAAGCACCACCTGGTGACCGGGGTAGGGTCTACCTAAACCCCAAGGGGTTCCACTCCAACTGCCAGGCCATGTGCGATGCCCAGGACATTATCATGAATGTGTGTACTGGCAACCCTGGAAGCTATCATGACTCCCACATGTGGCATTAGTCACAGCCGTATCAGGTATTCATAAGTGGGGACATCCCATATGGCCATCTGGTGGGGGGATGCTGGCTACGTACTGGAGCCATGGTTGATGACACCCATCAGAAATGCGCATACACCCACACAAGAACGCCATAATGAGGCACATGCACAAACCAGGATCGTTATAGACAGTGTGTTTGGGATGCTCAAGTCACGGTTCTGCTGCCTTGACATATCCTATGGAGCCTTGCAGTACTCTCCAGCCACATGTGCACACATGTTCATAGTAAGTGCCATGCTACACAGTATGATCTTATGGCAACAGCTCCAGCAGGAACAAAACTGGGGAGGGCCACACAGCCCGTCACCCTTGCCAAGGTCTCCACGGGTGCAGAGGGACTCTGAGGAGGGACATCCTGAGCCTGCCCCTGTAGGCAAATGGAGGTATGCCCAGTTTGCCCTGGCCTTGGCAAAGAGGCAATGCATAGCACATAAACTGACACTGTTGGGACCGAGGGACTGAAACCTCTCTCTCTCTGTCTCTCTCCAATTCGCGCACGCAGTAAAATGGATGCCAAACATCACACCCACTATACCTTACCATGTATAGGCAGTGTACTGCGTGCATCCAACATAGTCAGCCCTCAAGCACCATCCTCACAACTGCCTCAGGCACAAGGTAAGTCAGTTTTCTTAACAAATTAATGAAGTAGAATGTTCAGATAGCATATCTGTGGTATTGATGCAAGCATGTAAGGGAATGGGGGTGTCTTACTGGGATAGCAGCAGACAACTGACAGCTATGCAGGACAGCAGGAAGTGTATGCCCAGTACTGGGTTACCCACACTATGCAGTACCACCCTAGTTGACAAATACCACTGCAATATATGTGGTGAGCCAAGTAACTATGGGGGGGGGGTAATATGTCACATGCATGGATGTCAGTGGGGGTCCCATACTTACTCCCAGCCTCACCCATGTAGAAAACCATACCGAAAGGTCTGGCAAAGGCCTCTGAATGGTGACATCCATGTAATTCCCACCTACAGAACTTGTACAGTGATGTCTGGCAGTGGCAGTATAGCTCTGAAAGGTAAGAAATCTGAAACTAAAAATGTTCATGCCTGTGGTCGATACTGTTATGCCTATAGTCTCAAAGATGGGGCACACCACTATGTTAATGGGACCATATCCGCAACAGTCTGTGCAAATGTGTATTAGGGTCATAGATAGGTACTAAGCTGTCGGCCCAAGGGCCTAAGTAAGCCTAGCTAACAAGGTTCCCTGGCTTACGCCACCCAAGAAAGTTCTTTCCCTGTGCACCTGTCGAGCAGAGCCACAGAAGTGATCCCCAGGGTGTATTTCCTATTTCCCATCCACCTATTAAAATTTTTCTTGAAGAGTACTAATGAGGAACTTTGCTTGACATAGATGGGTAGCTTGTTCTAGAATATGGGAAGTCCTCTGGGACAGGGATCTATCCCTCCAGCATGTCCTGTTTATTTTGGTGACAAGGTTTAGGTCCCTAGAGCATGTAGCTTGGAATGGATTGTGTTTATTTTAGGTGCAGCATGTCCAACATCTCTAGGTTTGATATAGCTTTATATGTTAGGCAGAGATCACCTCTGAGTAGACTATATGCTACGGAGTAAAGCTGGAGATGTCCTTCAAGGATGCATCTGCAGTCTTTACAAATGGGTTGTCCTGTCGTCAGGCAGCCCTTTGGTCGGCCGGATTCCAAAGTCTGGGTCTGGCTTCGGCTGGTGTCGCACTTCACCCGACGTCATTGCGGCAGTTTTTCGGGTATAAAGGCATCAGCCGACGCCATTTTCCTCAGTCTTTCTTGCCGCGTGGTGCCCAAAGCAGAAGCTGTTCGCAAGTGCCGGTCGGTCAGATCCAGAGATTTCTACTACCGAATACTTCTACGAAGACTTCTATAAAGCTAAGTACCCCGTTGGGGACTCTTTCTTGCCTCAGCCGATGTCAGAGAAAGTTAATAACTGTTTATCTTGTGGGAAACAAATACCTCATACAGATTTCCACTCCTATTGCATACATTGTTTAGGCCCAGACCACGACGTAGCATCTTGTCTAGCCTGTTCTTTTAACCGACGGACGCTTAACCGTCGGTCGGACTTTGCTGAAGAGATATTCGGCTCTGAATTTGCCTACATTATGCCGTCGGATCCTCCGACTACGCAAATTATTAAAAAACTCAAAGAAAAGGACCGACACTCGCGGTCCAAGCAAACCACGAGTGTCTCTATTTCGGCCGAAACCGAGCAAGCAGTTGTTTCTTCAGCCGATAACTTGCCTTCCACCGAGGCCTCTTCTAGCCTGGTAGAGACGGCCTCTGAAATCCAACCTTCTGTTGCGGTTTCACAGGATTTATCAGACACCATTCCCCTGGATGTTTCAACCCCTGCACGTGGAGCTGCTAGGCCTCCTCCAGCTATGTCTATTAAGGCCTTTGCCAGGGCTAAAGCAGCCAAATCAACGAAACCTGTGCCTGCCAAGCCCTCTTCTCACTGGCCCAGCACCAGCTCCCACATGCTTTCTTTGGCTGAGGATCTCATCTCTTTAATCCGTGGAGCCCAGCCTCATCCTGACAGGGCCTCTCTCCCTCCTCCAGAAAAGAGACCTAGAGCAGAGCCCCCTGAGCCAGTATCCGCAGATGATTCTTCTGATGACTCGGATCATACAGACCCTCCTGAGGCTTCTTATTCCCCTTACGAAGATTCTGATGCTGAGGAGTCCATCCCTTCAGCCTCTCCTCCTGAGAAATTTTCCTTTGGGGAAACCTTGCATGCTATGAGGGAACAATTTCAGTGGCAGGGCCAAGATTTCACAGACTCTAGAAAGAGGCTTAGGACCTTTCTACATTTGCCACAACATAGACCTTTAGCTATACCTCTAGTTCTTTCTGTTGTTGATGATGCATTTAATGATGCTTGCACTGCTCCTGATTCTTTACCTCCGGCTCCTGCTAAGCCCGATAGGTATTACAGGGTCCCGGACACTCATCACCATTTCTATAAGGCTCCTGTTGCAGATCCAGAGACTATCTCCCAGGGCCCTAAAGCTGTAGCAGCTACTACTTCTAAAAACCCCCTCCCCTCTGAAAGGGAATCCAGGTCCTTAGAGAGATGGGGTAAAAAAGTTTTCACCTCTGCTACTTTGTTAGCTAGAGCTTTGAACTGCCAATTTCATATGATTCAATATCAAGAGTTTATGCTTGACCAGTTGACTAAAAAGCTGTCCTCTGAAGAATCTTTAGATAAAAAGTATGTTCAGGAAATGGTACATAACATACAGCAGGTTAGTAACCATTCTTTAAAATGTGGCTATGATGCACTGGAGGCTTCCTTTAGATCAGCCATGACTGGCACAGTTATTAGGAGGCATGCATGGTTGAAAGAACAGGCATTACCAGACCATGTCAAATCAAAGCTTTTGGATGCACCTATGGACAAGGTCAATTTATTTGGTTCCCCTGCACAGCAGGTACTAAAGATAGAAGAGAAAGCTAAATCTGTGCAAACAGTGAAAGATTTCCTACAAGTTCAACCTCCAAGGTTTAGCAGGAACTGGCCCTCCAAGAATTGGTCCTTTCCTGAATCCTCTAAGCCACAAAGAGGCAGGAATAGGTGCACTAGAGGCAGAAACCAATCCAGGGGTGCCTACAGGGGTCGCCAATGGCATGGTAACAACCAACGAGGCACGGATACAGCCACCACCACTACAACAACTCAATCTCAGTGACTTGGCGGTGGTACCGCCTACCAGGGAACAACTATAAGCACCCTTGGGCGGAAAGCTAACCTTATTTTCAAGAAACTGGCACTGCATTACAAGAGAAAAATGGATTTTGCAAACTATAGACCAAGGTTACAGGTTCCATTTCCATACTCTACCAGAAAAGAGAGGAATGCCAAACCTACCACCTACTCAAAAGACAGAAGCTTTAAAGCAAATATCAAAATTATTAAAAATGAGAGCTGTGGAAAAGGTACCATCTATGGAACAGGGAAAGGGATTTTACTCAAGACTCTTCCTGGTACCAAGGAAAGAAAACAAATGGAGGCCTATTCTAGACCTGTCCGCGTTAAACACATTCCTCATTGTTCCCAAATTCAAAATGCTGACCCTACAGCAGCTTCTTCCCATGCTGGGCAAGGAGTCTTGGCTGGTAACTCTAGATCTCAAGGAGGCATACCTGCATGTCCCCATAAGACCAATTTGCAGAAGATACCTCAGTTTTCTTGCAGGATCAGAGCATTATCAATTCTCAGCATTGCCTTTTGACTTATCTACTGCGCCCAGAGTGTTCACGAAATGCCTGGCATCAGTTATAACTCATTGCAGACTTCAGGGGATTCAAATCTATCCCTACCTGGACGACTGCCTGATACAAGCGGACAACAAAAACAAACTAACAGAAGACTTACAAAGAGTCATCTACCTGCTGCAAGCCCTGGGATATACAGTCAATACAGAAAAGTCAAGGCTGATTCCATCCCAGAGAATAACCTTTTTGGGTGCAGAACTGGACACATCAAAACAAATGGCATTCCTAACTGCAGAAAAGAAAGAACAACTTCCTCTCTACTTCTTGGCATTAACAAAGCAGACCCATCTGACTGCAAGAAAAGTGTTACAAGCTCTAGGCTTCATGGCATCCTGCATAATACTGGTCCCTCATGCCAGGCTGCATATGAGAAAGCTACAGTGGTACCTAAAGAATTTGTGGTCCCAGCACAAACACAGCCTAGAAACCAAAATACCAATGATCCCATGCCTGAATCAGGAGTTCCTATGGTGGGCTCAGGCCTGCCAATCAAACACAGGATTGCCCTTCTGCAAAAGTCAACCGAGACAAACCATCACGACAGATGCCTCAGACCTCGGATGGGGGGCACACATGCTGGACAAGTGCATTCAAGGCCTATGGACTCGAGACCAGCTACATCTGCACATAAATCTAAAAGAAATGATGGCAGTGAAATTGGCAATCCAGGCATTCAGACCTCTTCTCCAAGAAGGCCAGTTGATAAGAACAGACAACACCACAGTTATGTGGTACATCAACAAACAGGGAGGCACACACTAATACCCTCTATGCCGGCTGGCACTCGACCTATGGGATGTGGCTCTGAGCTGCAACATTCAGTTACAGGCAATTTATGTACCAGGAAAGGAAAACATTCTAGCAGACATATTAAGCAGAACTACAACAGATGCCCACGAATGGATGCTGCATCCGGACATCTTCAAAACCATCACAAGAAAATGGGGATTGCCACAAATAGACTTGTTTGCATCCCCAGTCAATCACCAGTTGAAGAAATTCTGCACAAGGACTTACCACCCACTTGCTTGGAAGGTGGGACTCCCTTTCTTTCAGTTGGAAAAGCCTGACAGCATACGCATTTCCACCACTTCCTTTGATGCACAAGGTGCTTCTGAAGATCAAAGAGGGAACGTCCGAGGATCATTCTGATAGCTCCAAACTGGCCAAGGCAACATTGGTACCCACTTCTGAGGAGCATGTCCAGGGAACAAATATGGACACTGCCCCTGATCCCTTTACTGCTAACACAGAGCAACTACAGCATCCTGCATCCAAGTCTAAAAACTCTACAGTTAACTGCCTGGAACATTACATAACAGCAACTAACCCGAATTTATCCCAAAGGGTTAAAAACATAATGCTGGAGGCTCGTAGACCTTCCACAAGAAAGAATTATGCAGAAAAATGGAAAAGATATCTCATCTGGAGTACTGCAAAGGGGCAAGATGTGACACTGGTGAACATAGCCAACATCCTGGAGTACTTGGCAGAGCTCTACCATACAGGCCTGTCCTATTCTTCCTTCAAGATACATGCATCAGCTATTTCAGCAGAATACAGCTTGGATCCTCCTGTCTTCTCGCATCCTCTGCTCAGACAGTTTCTGAGAGGAATTAAAAATGTAAAACCTCCCAGGAAACCTCCATTGCCAGCATGGGACTTGAATTTTGTACTAGAAAAGCTGACTCTTCCTCCTTTTGAACCAGCAGCAACAGCAGAATTACAATACTTATCCTGGAAAACTGCCTTCCTGCTAGCAATAACTTCAGCAAGAAGGGTTTCTGAACTGCAGGCATTAATGGCAGTGCAACCCTTCCTGATCTTCCATCAAGACAGAGTGTCCATGAGAACAAATCCTACATTTATGCCTAAGGTGGTATCCAGAGTTTCTTTAAATCAGACTATCCACCTCCCTACATTCTTCCCCAACCCACAGAACAGGGGAGAAAGGCTCTTGCATACCTTGGATGTACACAGACAATTACGCTACTATCTGGACAGGACAAAAACAAATAGAAAGACTGACCAGCTTCTGGTAGCATATGCAACAGGGAAGGAAGGGAAACCAATTTCTAAACAGACAATCTCCAAATGGATAGGAAATTGCATTAGATTTTGTTACTCCTACCATGGAAAGAAAACTCCAGAGAACATCAGGCCTCACTCCACAAGGGCTACAGCCACTACCACAGCTTTCTTACGAGGAGTGGCTACCAAGGACATTATAGAGGCTGCTACTTGGACCTCCGTGCATACATTTGCCAAGCATTGTAACTTACCTCTATACTCTAGATCCCGTGCTGGCTTTGCCACTGCTGTTTTGCAAGGGATCCTAACTACACCATAATCTTTTCTATTTACCTCCTCCCCTAGTTTAGCTATGGTATTCTACCCATTTGTAAAGACTGCAGATGCATCCTTGAAGGACATAGTACAGTTTTGTAGCTACCATAAATGTAGATGTCCGAGAGGAATGCATCTGCAGTCAGGATTACCCACCCTCCTTCCCCTCTGAGGTACTCCTAGGGTATTTACCAATCTTCAGCTAGCTTGGGGGGGATCTATTATGGTGTATTTGTTTGTATATATGTACATACATGCTTATTTTGTGTGTTTGCTCTCTACTATTTGGAAACCTTGGCATTTATCCAAATTTAGCCATCCAAGAGGGCACCTGGCATCTGAGGCAAGAAACACTGAGGAAAATGGCGTCGGCTGATGCCTTTATACCCGAAAAACTGCCGCAATGACGGGTGAAGTGCGACACCAGCCGAAGCCAGACCCAGACTTTGGAATCCGGCCGACCGAAGGGCTGCCTGACGACAGGACAACCCATTTGTAAAGACTGCAGATGCATTCCTCTCGGGCATCTACATTTATGGTAGGTACAAAACTGTACTTTTTTTGAGACGGTCAGTGGTAGGGCATCTGTTTTGAGGCCAGTAATCCTCTTTGTGAGGTACTTCTGTGGTCTTTCCTGCTGCTACAGATGTCTTGTGAGGTACATTCCAAAAGGGGAGTTGTACTGTATATTGGGTCTAATGAGTGTCGAGTAGAGGGGAACAATGACCTTTTTTTTTCCTAGATGAGAACCCTTTTGTGATGTGGTTTGCCACATAGAAGGATTTCCTGACTACTGTCCACCTGGGTCCCCAGGTCTCATCACACATTTGGCGTTAAGTAGACTGCTGCCTATGTGGTAGAGTTTTTACCAAAGGGGATGACTATGCACTTTTTGGCATTGAGCTTGAGGCCATGGCTCTGACACCAGGCATCTGTCTCAGTGAGGCCCTTCTGTAGGATGACCACATCATTTGGGGACTCAAATGTGGCTCTTAGTTTGCAGTCATCTGTGAACTTCATTAGCCAAAGGCCTTGTGTGTTAGCCTGTACTTCAGAGAAGTAGATACCAAACAGGAGAGTACAGATGTCACCCCCCCCCCCAAGCAGTCCCATAGAAGTGCAGTAACATGCCCCTAGCCTTAAGCAGCATCCAGCTGTCCACTAGAACTAGATTGATGGCTCAACACTAACAGAAAACAGTTGTCAGTAACACCCAGTCAACATACTGGTGCCATACCAGTGGTGTCCACTGCCAGGGAGCCTGGGAACACATGATCATCAGAATTCACTGCCTTGCTTACAGATAGCCTGCATCTGTCACACCTGGCTACTGGCCTCTGGCAAATGCCCATGCCTCACCAACAGTGCCCTTTTAGGGAGGGTCATGGGGTCCATAACACAGTCTACAAAATGCAAAGAAAGGCCATGCTGCTAACTGCAAGGAGCAAACTTGCCAGCCTCCTTTGTCCAGAAATCTGGACAAAGCCATGAGTAATGGGGTGATAAAGCTCCAAAGAGAGGGACACCTTTGAAATACTGCTCTAATAATGTTTGAAAGTTGATGGAATGATTGTATTAGCATGGAATGTCTGAAGGGTATGAAGTCTGAAACTGCATTGTCAACTGTCTGTAAACCTTAAGTGACTTGCAAAACACATTTTATTAAAAACCACAGTCATTTGGGTAATCAACCAGATATAGGACATGAATCTGGACATACTGTACAGTCGACAGGCAGGGCTAGGAGTCTAAACATGGGATTGCACTCATTGCAGGCAGTCCTAGCTCTTGACGGTATTGACAGTACCCTGTCCCACAGCCATGGGAAGTAACACGTCCTTCCCTGATCACTCATCCTATGCAACATCTTGACCCCATATGTGGCCAGCCAAGCCAAATGAGGTGGGCCGTACATATGTGACACACACCTCTAGGCTGGTCAAACTGTCTGACACACACAAGACCCTCCGTGTGCATTCAACTGTTGAGAAGACCCCTATGCAAAGTACTGGTAGCTATAGGCCAACATATCTGACCCAGGACACCCCCCCCCCACACACACACACACACACACACACACACACACACACACACACATCTTATCCCCTACAAATCTATCTGGAGTCTGCGTGTCACCCTGATCCTGCCTGGCTTACATTACCCAACCATGGACTGGAAATTGACCCATGCCAGAACAGAAATGCACAGATTCCACCATTGTAATGGATTACCAAGGTGCTGGACTGTTTCCACAGCTCCAGCAGTCTGTTGTAGACACACCTCTCATCTGGCTGAATTGTGCAAGAATGCCTAGCATTTGACCCATAATATTGGTGGGTGCATCATCCATCCTGTATTCCTCTGGTAAATCTGATGATCTGAAGCGGTATGGCACGAGGTACTGAAACAAATGACCGTGTCAAATGTCAGATGTCTGCTAAAACAAACCCTGTAACCCTAGCAAGTCACACATTACTGAGAGAGTCACAATCACCGTATGGCCCATTGTCTCCCCATTTTGATAGGCTATCTCCAGATATCCTGCACCAGCAGGTTGAGAGGTATGGCTGTAGCACAAAAAACACTGGACTGGAGTACAACAATCCCTGGAATGGAGTCCCACATTTACTATAGAAGGTCACACTGGGCCTGCTCATACACTTAGAGAATTGTCGGTAGCAGTGACCACATAAGAGTGTGGTACCACAACTTGATTGGTAGGGGCTCCAAACACAACACAGGCAAGTGTGTGTGTGTACAGTATTCTCTGTTTGGTCGACGCAATATCCTCTGGAGTTGTGGGTGTTGGCAATCTGAGGTGTTCCACCCACCACACTTACCATTGCCCACGCTTGAGCTGATGTCAACCACCATAGACTTGTATACAACCCCTCAGCCCTATAAGCAGTGAGGCACATGCAAGAACTGTTACACAGACCTGGGAAATGTGTGCAGATACAGCTGTACCTCGGCTGTGACATGCTCGATGTGTTACAGCACTACCATACCTCTCAGTGATGTCTGCATGGTCACATCCTCCTGACACACAGACACCTAGAACACAAACAGAATACAGCATGTGAGAACACATTCACTTAGTGTTACTAACACCAGTAATGCATCATGGCTGAAAAGGTATACACACACTGATGTGTACCCATTACAAATGCAAGATGACAACATGTTACACAGCATTAAGTTGCTAGACTCTGCTAAATTCATCCTGTGCATCAGACCCATATTTGCATGTCTCTGCATCGATGGTATGGATGGCAGGGACGGGTATCATATGCACAAGGTGTTGTGTGGGTTTGCCAGAAGCCTAGGCTGGACCATAAGGTTGACATGTGTGTGTTTCGGGGGGGGGTTCATTAAATGGGCTGTGCAGGGGTGGTGTGTGTGGAGGTGACTTTTTCTGATGGTGATGTGTTTGTATGCACACAGTCACGCCTTGTGGCGCCCTACACAGGGGCATTTTGGACAGCTGTGGGCCATACATGGCAGGGGTGTACAGTTCACCATCTCCGGCCAGGGACATGGGAGTTGGGCCTGCCAGAGGTCTCACTGGCACCACCAGGGCAGAGTCCAGATGCAGTACTACTCCCTGATGGTGACTGCTCCCAGCTGGATCCGCGTCCCTGTTGGGACTGGCCAGGACCACATGCCCATGTCCTGCTGCATCGTGGTGTGGACAGCGCAACCCCTTCAGTAGTACAGTGGTACTGCCACTATGGGGACATGAAGGTGCATGGCCACGTAGACCCTCAGCTGATTGTGGTGCTGCCCTACATCCACGTGGCTCCTGACCATCATCTGCCAAATGCTCAAGCACAGATATTCCACGGTCAAGGGTTGCCAAGCCCCCCCCCCATACAGTTTATCCATGACCTCAGTACTCTCACAGATGGCCGCAGTGAGTTAATGAATATCGCCACGGACACCAGGGACGTGCTCATCCACGACCCTGCGTGTATGAATGGTGTTATGTTCATTGTGTGTCTGTGCCTCCATGACTGCCCGAAACGTGTCTGGTGACTGCTGCTGTGGCACTGACAAAAGGGCTATGACTGGCTGCAGTCCTCCTCTGAGCACCCCTGCCCATCTGCCTGTGTGGGACCTCACCAGCACTCTCGCTAGTGCCTGCACCTTCACTTGCCATAGTCACCATATTAGCCTGTTCCATGCCACCACCCAGCTGTCCAGTATCTGTGGCCACTGGTGACTAGGTTTGTGTGGGCGTTGACTGTGTTCGGGGATGGAGTTGACAATAGTGGGATGCCTATCGATGGCACAGATTAAGCCCCTGAAAACCCCACCTGTGCCTCAATACGAGTATCATCATGGTCAATCTGCAGAGAACCATCAGAATCAGAGCGGGAGAGACCCACGGCCACCATGTCTGCCTGTGAGAAAAAACATGTAAATTACTACCTGCACTATAAGGTTTGCTGGTACACATACACACAGACAGACACATACAGGTAAGGTGCCTCAAAGGCATTACACAGACCTCACATTAGCCGACTGGGGACATTCACGACACACAGTCGGACAATAACATACACACTCTGGACAGACCCTCAGCATCATGCACTGCATCCCTTTCCAATTACTGTTAATACTATTATACACCTCTGGGATAGGTGATGGCCCTTCACCTAGCACACACTGCACCCATGTTAAATTATTGCTGTTCACCTGTATAGCACTGTAGCAACTTCTACAGAACATACCTTCCAACTGTACAGAGTTTTGCTGAATGTCTAGATGTGTGGCTCATATGTTTGGTCTGATGTTCTTCGTGTTTCACTGTTGCAATCATCACCCTTGGTTATCCTGCCAGGGGTAGCCCTCAGTCAGCCCGAATGCCAGAGGCTTAGTATTTCTGCATTTGTTATCGCTCCAGGACTGATGTCAGGTCGTCAGTGGTATAGCAGGCAGCAGACGCCATTACATCAGTCTTTGTTGCCGAGGAGACCGAAGCAGTTCGCACGAGTGCTGGTCGGCCGCTACCAGAGTTTTAATTTCCGAAATTGAAGTTGAAGACTTCTAAAGCCAAGTACCCCGTTGGGGATACTTTTTTCTTGCTCTAACCGATGTCAGAAAAAGTCAACAATTGTTTCGCTTGTGGAAAGCAAATACCACACCAAGATTTCCATTCTTACTGCGTCACCTGTTTAGGCCCAGACCACGACATCCCCTCTCTGCCAGTTTTGTGCTTTGTTCCACACACGAAATATTCATTGTTGGGCCCTTATTGTAACTAAATATTTTCGCTCTCTATCTCCGTATTCTGAAATGGCTTTGGTAAGCCATCCAACTACAGATCTTCCGAAAAAAAGGATAAAGATAGAAACAGACTGCACAGGTCCAAAACTGCCAACGATGCTTCCGTTTAGCTAGTTGACAGTTCGCCAGTACTCGGTGAGGCACTTTCGCTGCCCCTGATGCCCGCATCGATGGATTCGCAGGCCGCTACTGAGACCCATTCAGGGTCCAGTATGCCGCAAGACTTTTTTTTTTTTTTGGAACCTGCACTGAATCTGCTTCTGCGGAAGTTATTTGCACTACCGATATTCGACACAGATGACTTCGTTTGCATCTTCAGTTCTTTCTAAAACTACTGAGTTTCTAAGCCCAAGAGTACGAGCTACGCCTAAAAGACCAACCCAAACTCACGCGCCTGCTTCCTTGCCACAGTCACAGATGCTTAAAATGACAAGAACTTATCGTGCTGATTAGGGGAAGCCAGCCTTCCCCTTCTAAGAGAAAGGGAGACTTGTCCTCTGCACATTTATCTGACAGAGTCCAACGACTGAGGATGTCCTTCAAGAATGCAACTGCAGTCATAACATATGGGTTGTCCTGCCTCAGGCGGCCCTCGGTCGGCCGGATTCCAAAGTCTGGGTCCGACGTCGGCTGATGTCGCATTTCTCTCCGTCAGAGCAGCTGGAGTATATAAGCATCAGTCGACGCCATCTTCTTCAGTCTTTCTTGCCGCGCGGTGCCCGAAGCAGAAGCAGTTCGCAAGTGCCGGTCGGTCAGCTCCTGTATTCTTCGATCCGAAGTCATCAAAAAAGCTAAGTACCCCGTTGGGGACCTTTTCTTGCCTCAGCCGATGTCAGAAATTACTGAAAAAGTAAATAATTGTTTGTCTTGTGGTAAACAAATACCTCATAAGGATTTCCATTCTTACTGCCTTCCTTGCCTTGGCCCAGACCACGACGTCTCGGCCTGTGCCGCCTGTGCTCGCTTCAATAAGCGCACTCTCAGGCGCCGGGCGGAGTTCGCTGAAGACTTTTTCGGCGAAAAATTCGATTATACTATGCCGTCGGAATTACCGACATTGCAGACTCCTAAAAAATGAAAAGACCGGGACAGACATCCTCGGCCCGCGTCTTCCACTGACACCACGCCAAAACCTACCGCGAGTGCCCCGGTTCCCTCTGAGGCGGTTATTTCACCGCTCCGAACCGAAGACACCGCATTACCAATACCTCCGATACCGGAGACCACACCGACGCCAGTTATTTTTTCCTCCGGATAATGAAACCGAGGAAATGCCCAAGACCATTGCTGTGGATAAGGTCACTCCTGCACGTGGTGCTGCTAGGCCTCCCATGTCCATGTCTATCAAGGCCTACACACGTGCTAAGGCAGCCAGTAAGACCAAGCACCTCACTGCTAAAGCCTTACCTCAGCCTACTCCTGAAGCACAAATCATGACTATGGCAGCAGACTTAATCTCCATGATCAGAGGTTCCCAGGCCCATCCTGAGAGAGTATCCCAGCCTCCTCCTGATAAGAGGCCCAGGGTTGAGCCCACTGACCCTCTCCCTTCAGATGAAGATTCTGAGGACTCTGTTCACTCCGATAGCCAGGAAGAGCCTTTCCAGACCTATGAGGACTCAGATGCAGAGGACTCCATCCCCTCGGCCTCCCCTCCTGAGGATATTTCTTTTGGGGAAGTTCTGCATTCCATGAGGCCACATTTTAAGTGGCAAGGCCAGGAATTTTCTGATTCCAGAAAGCGCCTTCGAACCTTCCTTAAAAAGCCCCAACACAGGCCCTTAGCTATACCTCCTGTCCTTGATGTTTTTGATGATCTATACTCCGACTCCAGTGTTACCCCTGATACTCTTCCTCCTGCTCCTGCCGAGCCGGACAGATACTATAGAGTCCCAGAAACACATTCTCATTTCTTTAGGGCCCATGCTGTTGATTTAGAAACTATTTCACAGGGGCCGAAAGGGGTTTCAGCTACAACCTCCAAAAATCCTTTGCCTTCCAACAGGGAAGCTAGGTCATTAGAGAGATGGGGGAAGAAGGTTTACACCTCCACTACCTTATCTATGAGAGCTCTCAATTCTCTCTTTCATATGTTTCAATATCAGGATTACCTGTTAGATGATTTACAGAAAACTTTGGCCTCTCCTGAACCTTTAGATAGGAAGTCTTTGCAGGAGGCTGTACATAACTCTCAGCAAGTTAGCAATCACTTTCTTCAGTGTGGATATGCATTGGAAGCTTCATGTAGGGCAGCTGTGACAGGGGCGGTCATTCATAGACATGCATGGTTAAAAGAACAGCCTCTATCAGATCATGTTAAGGCAAAACTTCTTGATGCACCCTTGGAAAAGAATAAGCTTTTTGGTGCTAATGCTAAAGATGTATTAAAGACCATTGAGGAAAAAGCCAAGTCAGTTCAGACAAAGATTTCCTCCTGGTTCAGCCACCCAGATTCAGCAGGAATTGGCCTTCAAAAAACTGGTCCTTTCCTAATCCGGAAAGATTACAAAGGGGAAAAAACAGGCGTGGCCGAGGAAGAGGACAATACAGGGGACGACAATGGCAACCAGCAAACCAAAGAAGTGACACAGGGGCTTCTGCCCCACAGGGACAATCCCAATGCCTTTCCTCTACTTCCGCTGACCAAGGAGCAAACAGAAGCTCCCTTGGGCGGAAAATTATCTCCGTTTTCAGACAATTGGCACAGATTGACAAAGGACAAATGGATTTTGGACATTATAGACCAAGGCTACAGGTTCCACTTTCATACCTTACCAAGGAAACAAGGCATGCCAAACCTACCACAAAACCAGAGGGCAGAGGCTTTCAAGCAAATTTCTCTGCTTGCTCAGATCAATGCAATAGAAAAAGTTCCACAGCAAGAACAAGGCCAGGGGTTTTACTCAAGACTGTTCCTTGTTCCAAGAAAAGAAACTCAATGGAGACCAATACTGGATTTGTCCGCATTAAACACCTTTCTCATAGTACCAAAGTTCAAAATGCTGACCTTACAGCAACTCCTTCCCATGCTGGGCAAGGGGTCTTGGCTGATTACTCTGGACCTCAAGGAGGCATACCTGCATGTCCCTATCGGACACAGCTGCAGAAGATACCTCAGATTTCTTGCAGGGCCAGAGCATTATCAATTCTCAGCATTGCCATTTGGCTTATCTACTGCGCCCAGAGTATTCACGAAATGCCTGGCTTCAGTAATTGCTCATTGCAGGCTCCAGGAGATCCAAATTTACCCGTACCTGGACGACTGCCTCATACAAGCGGACGACAAACTGATTTTGACAAAAAACTTGGATTATGTCATACAATTACTACAAGCTGTGGGGATACACAGTCAACTTCCAAAAGTCAAGACTTCAGCCATCCCAGCAAATAACCTTCTTAGGAGCCAATCTAGACACAGCCTCTCAAATGGCTTAGCTAACAGAAGACAAGCAAAAGAAGTTAACTCATTATTTCAAAGGTTTGGCAAAGCTCACCCAGATGACTGCAAGGAGATTCCTACAGGCCCTGGGTTACATGGCATCCTGCATTCTCCTGGTTCCATTAGCAAGACTACACATGAGAAAGCTTCAATGGTACCTAAAAAGTTTATGGTCTCAACACATCAACAACCTAGAGACAACCATACCGCTCATTCCATGCCTACAAAAGGAATTTCTATGGTGGGCCTCGGTAAGCCAGGCAAACACAGGTATGTCATTCAAAAAACCTCAAATAACACAAATAATGACTACAGACGCCTCAGACCTTGGATGGGGGGCGCACATGGACGGCAGATGTATTCAAGGACAATGGTCTCCAAAGGAAACGCATCTGCATATCAACCAAAAAGAAATGCTGGCAGTAATGCATGCCATCGAGGCCTTTCGACAACAACTTCAGCAAGGCCACCTGCTGATATGGACAGACAACACCATTGTCATATGGTACATAAACAAGCAGGGGGGCACCCATTCTTACCCTCTTTGCAGACTGACAATGAATCTTTTGGGAAAAATCACTGAGCTTAAACATACAGTTGCAATCCCAGTTTGTTCCAGGGAAAGACAATGTGCTGGCGGACAGCCTAAGCAGGAATTTCTTACACCCCCACGAGTGGAGGTTACATCCAGAAATCTTCATACGACTCACCTCGACATGGGGCAGGCCAGAAGTAGACCTATTTGCCTCCCACCTCAATCATCATCTACAAAAGTTCTGTTCAAGGACATATCCACAAGCATGGAAAACAGATGCTCTCTCATTCAACTGGAACTACCTAAAAATCTATGCATTCCCACCTCAGCCTCTGATGACCACAGTACTACTAAAGATCAAAGCAGAGAAGCCAAAGGGGATCCGAATAGCTCCAGACTGGCCAAGACAACACTGGTACCCACTACTACGGAGCATATGTCACAACAAAAAATGGGCCCTTCCCCAATGGCCCCATCTCTTGACTCAAAACAACTTCAAGACAGTACATCCCAACATTCAGACACTCCAGCTAACAGCTTGGGAGATTCCATGAATAACCTCAATCTATCTCTCTCCAAGGAAGTTCAGCGGATACTAACAGAAGCCCGCAGACCATCCACCAGAAAGGTTTATTCAGCAAAATGGAAGAGATTCAGCATTTGGAATACCAGCAAGGGTCATGATGCATCATTATTGAACATCCCACTCATCCTGGAATATTTGGCAGATATGCTACAGAATGGACTCTCATATTCTTCTATAAAAATACATGCTTCAGCTATTTCAGCTAGATACAACACTGATCCACCTGTGTTTTCACATCCTTTAAGGCAATTCCTTAGGGGAATCAAGAATATAAAGCCACCAAGAAAGGCCCCAGTACCAGCTTGGGACCTCAACTATGTCCTAGAAAAACTGACTTTACCCCCCTTTGAACCAGCAGCTTCTGTGGACTTACAATTTCTCTCATGGAAGACAGCTTTCCTGTTGGCAATTACCTCAGCAAGAAGGGTTTCGGAATTACAGGCCCTAATGGCAATACCACCGTTCATAACCTTTCATAGAGACAGGGTCTCCTTACGAACCAACCCTAGCTTTCTGCCAAAAGTGGTATCTAGGGTTTCTTTAAATCAAGCAATTCACCTGCCTACTTTCTTTCCCAATCCTGAGAACAAAGGGGAAAGACTGTTGTATACCTTGGACATTCACAGACAACTTCGCTACTACCTGGACAGAACCAAGGCCAATAGGAAGTCTGATCAGCTTTTGTAGCTTACGCCGCTGGAGTACAAGGAAAAGCAATTTCCAAACAGACTATTTCAAAATGGATTGGACATTGCATCAGATTTTGTTATTCCTTCCATGGAAAGAGTGTACCAGCCAATGTCAGACCACACTCTACCAGAGCTACAGCCACCTCTACAGCATTCCTAAGAGGGGTGTCTACAAAAGACATTCTAGAAGCTGCTACATGGAGCTCCGTGCATACATTCTCCAAACACTACAACCTCCCTTTATATTCCAGATCCAGAGCAGGCTTTGCTTCGGCAGTCCTGCAGGGATTGATAGCTACACCATCCTTTTCCTAGAGCATACCACCTCCCCCAGCTAAGCTATGGTATTCAACCCATATGTTATGACTGCAGTTGCATTCTTAAAGGACATAGTACGGTTTTGTACCTACCATAAATGTAGATGTCTGATAGATATGCAACTGCAGTCGGGTTTTCCCTCCCTCCTTCCCCTCTATGCCTTGGGTCCACTCCTATCCCTATTATCCTTGGCTGGGGATATCTGTTATGGTGTATCTGTTTATTGCTTATTTATTGTCTGGAAACCTATTTTTGTCTTCCAATTTGATTACAGCCTTCATTGGAGGGCACCTGGCATCTGGGGCAAGAAACACTGAAGAAGATGGCATCGACTGATGCTTATATACTCCAGCCGCTCTGACGTCGGAGAGAAATGCGACATCAGCCGACGTCGGACCCAGACTTTGGAATCCGGCCGACCGAGGGCTGCCTGAAGCAGGACAACCCATATGTTATGACTGCAGTTGCATATCTATCGGACATCTACATTTATGGTAGGTACAAAACTGTACTTTTCTGATTATGAAGACATGCCTTTATCTGCTTATGAGGATTCAGATGCAGAGGAATCCATTCTTTCTGCCTCTCCTCCAGAGGATTTTTCTTTTGGTGAAACCTTACATACTTTGAGAGAGTACTTCCATTAGGAATGCCAGGATTATCCTCAGTCCAAAAAGACTCGGAATTTTTAGATTTACCACAGCACAGACCTTTAGCTTATACCCCCTGTTCTGGATGCTGTGGATGATGTCTTTATGGAATCCAGTCTAACTCCTGATACTTTACCTCCTGCTCCCAGGAAACCTGACTGGTATTAGAGTCCCCTACTCACACATTTCTTTTCAAGAATCCTACTGCTTACCCAGAGGTCATCTCCCAAGGACCTAAAGGAATTAAAGTAACTACAGCAAAGAATCCCACCCCCTCTGACAGGAATTCTCGAGCCTTAGACAGATGGGGTAAAAAAATATATACTTATGCAACTCTTGCCATTAGAGCATTAAATTGTCAGTTCCACATGCTGAAATAGCAACATACCATAGAACTCATTAAACAAAAGTTACACCTGACATTTGTAAAGGACCTACTAACCTCACTGGGGTACACCATCAACGAGAAGAAATCCAAACTAGTCCCCAGTAAAAAAAAATGTATTCCTGGGAACAAGCCTGGACACTGCATCCCAGATGGCATTTCTAACTCCAGAAAAACAAGCATATCTGCCAGGCTACTACTACTCAACTGGCCACCAGAACCCAGTTATCTGCAAGGAAAATCCTGAGAGTGGGACCTTTTAATGTTGCACCGCTTATCAAAGTCTTGGGACCTGCGTCGGTTGCTGTCTCATCTTCCATGACGTCAGGTAGTCAGGGGTATAAAGCATGCAGCCGACGCCATTACCCCAGTCTTTCTTGCCGTGCGGTGCCCGAAGCAGTTCGCAAGTGCCGGTCGGCCGACTCCTGAAATTTTTGTTTGAGTTTCAGATCCGAAGTCTTTAAGCTAAGTACCCCGTTGGGGATCCTTTTTCTTGTCCTAAACCAATGTCAGTAAAAGTTAACAATATTATTTCTTGTGGAAAGCAAATACCTCAAAGATTTTCATTCGTACTGCATTCCGTGCTTGGGCCCAAACCACGACGTACCTCGCTGTCAGTTTTGTGCCATATTCAAACCTCATACTATTCGTTGTCTGTTCAATTTCAATACTTTGGTACTCAGTTCAATTATCCAGAAATGGCTTTAAGCCACCCGTCTACCGACATTCCGAAAAAACACAAAGATAAAGACAGAGACAGGCCGCATAGTTTCAAAGCTGCCGACGATGCTTCTAAGCTAGTCGCCAGTTTGCTGGTACTCAGGCACTTTCGCAGCCCCTGATACCCACTACTTCAGATTTGCAGGCCTCTACTGAGACGCATTCGGAGTCTGGTATGCCGTGAGATGCTTCTTCAACTGTGGAACCTGCGGATGTCTGTACCTTGGATGGGTCCGGAACTGCTGTGCAGGCACCGGATTCTGAAGGTGTATTCAGGCCTACTGACTTGCATATTAAACAGACGCCATCTTCTTCAAGGTCTAAAACTCGATCCACACCTAGAAAACTGACGCCCAGACTGCATGGTCAAGCCCCTATGCCTGAAAAACAATTGATAAGAATGGCTGAAGACCTTATTACTCTAATCAGGGGAAGCCTCCCTTCTCCCTCTAAGAAACCTAGGACTGATTTTTCTTTTGATTCTTCTCATCACCATTCTGAAATTTCTGTTTTCTCTGATGTCCAGGAGTTGCCCTTGTTTACCTATGAGGATTCTGATGCAGAGGACTCCATTCCATCTGCTTCTCCTCCAGAGGATTCTCTTTTGGTGAAACCTTGCATACTCTTAGGGAAAGCCAAGATTGCTCTGACTCCAAAAAGAGGCTTAGGGAATTCTTACTCCTACCTCATTACAGGCCTTTAGCTATCCCTTCTGTACTGGACATTTTAGGTGATGCCTTCTTGAAATCTAGCTGGCCCCCTGACACTTTACCTCCTGTTCCCAGAAAACCTGATAGGAATTACAGGGTACCTGACTCTCAAGTTCCTTTTTAAAAATCCTACTGCAGATCCTGAGACCATTTCACAGGGACCCAAGGGCATTAAGGCTAGTACTGCCAAAAACCCCTACCCCCTCTGATAGAGATTCCAGGGCCCTGGACAGATGGGGTAGGAAGGTATACACTTCTGCAACTTTGGCCATTAGGGCCTTAAACTGCCAGTTTCATATGTTAAAGTATCGGCAGCATATTATTGGATTGCTTAAACAGAAAATGATGTTGATTCCTGACTGTGCTGAAAATAAATTATTACAGGATTTAATGCATTCTGCTGAACAAGTTGGAAAACATACTTTGCATTGTGGTTTTGATTCATTAGAGGTATCTTGCAGGGCTGTTGTCACTGGATCTGTACGTAGAAGGCATGCGTGGCTTAAGCAGCAATCTTTGCCAGATCATGTTAAAGCTAAATTACTGGATGCTCCCTTAAACCAAGACCACCTGTTTGGCAACAAAGCAGAAGTAGTACTTAAAAAGATGTAGGAAAAACCTAAATCTATGCAAGCTGTTAAAGACTTCCTGCAAGTACAGCCTCCCAGATTTAGTAGGCATTGGCCCTCTAAGAATTGGTCCTTTCCTGGCTCTTCCAGGCCTTCTCAGTCTAAACCCAGAGCCAGCAGAACACCCAGACTTCAGTCCCAAGGTACTCACAGGCCTAAGCAGTGTGGCGCTCCCACTTCCAAAGCCTGGAGTAGTAAGACCCCCCCCCCCATGGTAAACTGTCTCAATGACTTGACTAAACCTTCCAAGCCCTGCTCAACTGACTGTGCCTTTAGGGGGAAAGATCGCCCTGCATGCAAAAAAATTGGGAACTCTACCCAAGACAAATGGGTTTTAAGTGTAGTTTCCCAAGGATACAGATTCCACTTCCACTCCTTACCAACCCCAAATCAGTGGGCAGAGGCTCAAAAGCAAGTTCTCTCTCTTCTAAGCATCAGGGCTATTCAGCCTGTCCTAGAAGAAGAATGGGGGCAAGGTTTCTACTCAAGACTTTTCCTGGTACCCAGAAAAGTCAATTCCTGGCATCCTATCCTGGACCTGTCTGTCCTAAACACTTTTTGGGTAATCCCAAAATTCAAAATGCTAACTCTTCATCAGCTGCTTCCCATGCTAAGCAAAAATGCCTGGTTGGCAGCACTGGGTTTAAAGGAAGCCTTCCTGCACATCCCAATAAGGGAATCTTACAGAAGATACCCACACTTCAGAGCACTTGCACTATCCATTTTCTGCACTGCCCTTTGGTTTATCTACTGCACCCAGGGTATTCACAAAATGCCTAGCTGCAGTCATTGCATTTTGCAGGCAAAGAAATATTCAAATATACCCATACCTGGACGATTTTGTAATTCAAGCAGAAAACCAGGGCGTACTATTAAATCATCTGGTATTTGTAAAGAAATTACTAACTTCTCCTGGGTACACCATAAACAAAAATAAATCACATTTTTTACCCTGCCAAAAAATTGTATTCCTGGGAGCAAGCTTGAATACAACTTCCCAGATGGCCTTACCTCACTCTAGAGAAACAAGTTCATTTGACAGCCTACTTCAAATTTCTGGCAACAAAGACCCAGCTATCTACAAGGAAAATACTGCAAGCCCTGGGGTTCATGGCCTTTTGCATTCTTCTAATTCCATATGCAAGACTGCATATGGGGAAACTACAGCGGTATCCTAAAAAGCCTATGGTGTCAACATTCTCAGGACTTGGAAGCAATGATTCCTATCATACCTTGTCTAAAGATAGAGTTCCTTTGGTGGGCATCGGCCTGCCACCAAAACAAGGGACTGCCATTCACTCTACCCCCTGCCGCCCAAACCTTACCAACAGACACTTCTGATTATGCATGGGGGGCTCACTTGGCAGGGCAGTGTATTCATGGCAAATGGAACTCAAGTCAAATGCACTTGCATATCAATCAAAAAGAAATGTTAGCTGTACAGAATGCTCTGACAGCTTTCTAGGACTACATTCTTCCAGGACAGTTATTGGTAAAGACTGACAATACCACTGATGTTCTTCGTGTTTCACTGTTGCAGTCATTATATTTGGGTAAACTGCTGGCAGGTTGCCCTCAGTCGGTCTTAATAACGAAGTCTTAGGTCCTGCGTCGGTTGCTGTCTCCTCTTCCATGATGTCAGGTAGTCAGGGGTATAAAACATGCAGCCGTCATTTTATTTAGTCTTACTTGCCGCACGGTGCCCGAAGCAGAAGCAGCTCGCAAGTGCCAGTCGGCCGACTCCTGAAATTTTCACATTCGAGTTTCAGAACCGAAGTCTTCAAACTAAAGTCAAGTACCCCGTTGGGGAAACTTTTTCTTGCTCCTTACCGATGTCAGTAAACTTTAATGATTGCATTACTTGTGGGAAGCAAATACCTCAAGAATTTTAATTTGTACTGTATTCCTTGCCTAGGCCCAGATCATAACATGCCTTGCTGTCGGTTTTGTGCTAGATTTAACCAACTCGCTATTAAGTGTCAGTATATTTTTGCTTCTAAATATTTTGGATCAAGATTTAATTATCCTGAAATGTCGGATGGTAAGTTGTCAATCTCGCCTTCATTCTTGCTTGATGGGTTCGGAGCCGATCCCTCGGCTCCGACTCGGCACTTGCTAAGCTCGAGAGTCACTTTTACCAGCTCGAGGCAGCCCCATATCCCATGATGCAAGGCGGTAAGTACCCAGATCTCGTTTGCTGACAAAGGGCAATAGCACCAAGCATAAAATACTTCCCAAAGGAAGAAAGAAAACTTACAGACGGAAGAAGGACCAGGTCTGAATGGTCTTCAGCATAACAGTTTCTTATAACAAGGTCTGTCCAGGCCAGGGGGAAGGAGGGAGGGTCGCAAGAAAGAAGGCGAGAGAAGACAACTAACATGGAGCGTTATGGTAGGTACATAACTTCTTAATGTTAAGTTGTCAATCTCGCCTTCATTCTTGCTTGATGGGACAGCGTCCTAGCACCTCTATCCTGGGTGCCTCTATGGTACATACTCTTGAGGTCTGTACACCCTAAACTGGCTCTGGCCCTGGGGGCCAAGTCCAATTTGTAATGGGGAACAAAAGTGTGAGGAGTAGCCCATGTGGGCGCTGCACAAAAAGTGTCCAAAGGAAGTCTAGCTTGAAAAGCTGTAGAAGTAGCTAAGCTCCTAGTTGAATGTGCTTTAGGTTTTGAGCACAGCTGTTTTCCCCTGAGTATAAATTTCAGAGATGACAGAAGAAAGCCATCTGGACAAGGTCACTTTAGAAACAGGAAGGCCTTTTTATTATCCGCATAGGAAACAAAAGTTGATCAGATTTTCTAAATTTTTTTGTTCTGTCCAAATAATATCTAAGTTGACGGTGGACATCAAGATAATGTAGCTTTTGTTCAGCTCTATCTGAATAGTTAGGGAAAAATACAGGGAGATCAATGGATTGATTCAAATTGTTCTTTGAAGCGACCTTAGGTAAGAAGGTTGGGTTAGTTCTCAAAGATACTCTGTCTTTGTGAAAAACCAAATAGGGGGGTCGAACCGAAAGAGCATGAAGTTCAGACACCCTCCTGGCAGATGTAATAGCCACTAGGAATAAAGTTTTCCAAGAAAGATATTTCAGGGAACAAGAAACAGCTGGCTCGAAGGGGGGAAGAATTAAGGATGTCAGCACTAAATTTAGATCCCACTGAGGAGGAGGATTCCTGATTGGAGGCTTTAGTAGGAAAATTCCTTTCAAGAAGGCCCTGCAGAGCCTATGGGACATAATATTATGATCTGCTATCCCGACATGAAAATTGGAAATAGCAGCCAATTGAACTCTGACTGTGGAAGAAGAGGAGCCTGCATGAAAAATCTCTGCTAAGAAGTCCAGGACTGCCTGAACAGGGGCAGTAAAGGGATCAATATTCTGGGCCTTAGCCCAATAAGAGAAACGTTTCCATTTGCTTGTATAAATCCTCCTGGTAGAGGATTTTAGCGAAGCTACTATGATGTCTCTAACTGGGTTAGAGATCAAAGGAAGCCTGGCTAAGGAAGGAAGTGGAGCAACCATGCTGTGAGGTTGAGAGAAGGGATTGACTGGTGCAGCTGACCCGATTGGTGAATCAGAAGATCTGGCACTGGGTCCAGATGCCACGGCTGCACCAAAAGGTGATGATGGAGGAACGGGAACCAAACTTGTCGAGGCCAGTAAGGGGCAATGAGAATCAATTTGGCTCTCAAAACGGTAGCTTTCTGGATTACCTGAGGGATCAGAGGAAATGGAGGGAAGGCATAAAGAAGTCCCTGGGGCCAATCCTGGGTCAGAGCGTCTCTTGGGGGATGGCCTGATAGAGGGAAGAGGCTGAAGAAGTCTGGGCATTTGCTGTTTTTGGGAGTAGCAAAAAGATCGCAACATGGACGACCCCATTCCAGAAAAATCTCTTCCGCTATAGATTGATTGAGAGACCACTCGTGAGGCATGAGAATAGCTCTGCTCAATCTGTCCGCTACAATGTTGGTTTTCCCAGGGATATGCGTTGCTAACAGAAACCGATGAGAGGAGATCGCCCATTGCCATAGTCTGAGCTTCGACACAAGGGTAGGACTTGGTTCCGCCCTGTTTGTTGATATACCAAACTACAGACATGTTGTCTGTTTGGACTGCAATTGTCCCTACGGGAAGAAAGTCGTTGAGGGCTTGCAACGTTAAAAGCACTGCTCTCATCTCCAGGACATTTATGTGCAGATGGTACTCGAACGGCTGCCACGTCCCATGAACCATCCTGCCCTGATAATGACCCCCCCCACCCGATCAGGGAGGCATCCGTGGTGACAGTGGCTATCGGGATGGGGGTACAAAGTACCTGCCTTGGTGAACCTGAGGCGATGTGATCCACCAAGCAAGATGCTCTTTGCATGTCTGTGTCACCAGAATCTGGTGACGCATTGGAAGTTGCTGGTATGACCATTGTGTGAACAGCATCCACTGAAGAAGGCATGTAGAATCGAGCCAGGGAAGAAGAGTAATGGCGCAGCCATGAGACCTAATACCTTTAGAACCATTCTGGCCTGTACTTTCTTGCTGGCCAGAATGATCCTGACATGACTCTGAATGTCTGAAACTCTTTGATCTGTAAGGGTAGCTGACATCCGAACAGTGTTTAAGTTTGCCTATGAAGGTAATAGACTGGCAGGGCAATAAGGATGACTTTTGAAGTTGATTGAGATGCCCAAATGAGAACAAAGGTCTATTGTGTAATCCCTGGCTTGTATAAGCTGATGCCTGGTGGTGGCTGACAGGAGCCAGTCATCGAGATACGGAAACACCTGGAATCCTTGCCGTCTCAGGTGAGCCGTGACCACTGCCATGCATTTGGTGAACACTCTGGGGGCTGTAGTGAGACCAAAGGGCAGGGCTCTGAACTGGAAATGACTGGACCCCAGCCGAAAGCGGAGAAATCTCCTGGAGCGTCTGTGAATTTTGATGTGATAGTACGCATCCTGAAGATCTATTGAGCACATCCAGTTGTCCTTCTGTAAGAAGGGCAGAATTGACTGAAGAGTGACCATTCGGAATCTTGTCTTCCTGACAGACTTGTTGAGTCTGCTGAGATCAATATTGGTCTCCAGTCTCCGTCTTTTGGGGACCAAAAGAACCTTGAGTAGATTCCGGGCTCTGAATGGTCTATTGTAACTGGCTGAATGGCTCTTTTGCAGTAGTTTTGAGACTTCTAACTCTGCAACCTCCCTTAGACCGGGTGGTACGTCTGGAAGGGAACTTGAGGGGAAGGGACTTTCCTCGAAAGGAATTATGTAACCCTTGGATATGATCGACTGTACCCATCTGTCTTGAGTGAGGGAATGCCAGGCTTCTGGGTACAGTGATAATCTTCCCCCGACTGCCTCCAAGGAGGGACAGCCGGGCAACACCTCAGGGATGCTGAAAGGGCTTGTCAGAGAGGCTCCCTGTTTCCCTGGTTTTTCGGACCCCCTCTGCCTCTAGAGCGTCTGTTGTTGTTACCCCTCTGCCTCTAGGGGTAAACTGACCACGTGAATCCGGCGTGACTCCTTGGGATTTACGGAACCACATTTTCCCACCTTTCTGTCCTTTGGGATAAGGTCTAGAAGGGGTGGAAAAGCGGACTCCAACAGCAGAAAGAGTCTTGCCGTCCTGTTCGCACCTGGTCAAGGTTTCCTTCACCTGAGGGCCAAACAAAGCTGACCCATCAAAGGGAGAATTTGTGAAGGGCCTTAAAGGGATCCATAAAATCACATAGCCGCATCCAGGCTTGGCGTCTAAGAGCCACACCTGTACCTCTGGCTCTACTGCTCCATCCGCAGCATAAGATATTAGCCGCATGGAGGAGTTTGCAATGGAATTGAGGGTTCCTAGCTGCGAAGCAATTTTTCTTGAGCCCCTGCAGCTGTAGGATCCTGAACTACTTCACCCAGCTCCTTAAGGATATCCCTCTGGAGTCTGGTGAAGTGACATAGGTAATTCAGCGACGCATAGCAAAGGTCGCTGAGGAAAACATCCGCTTACATACCTATCCATGGTCCTAGAGTCCTTATTAGGAGGATGGACGGCACGGAAGGATCTGCAAGTTCCTTTTGGTGGCCGCAGCCACCACCATGGCATCAGCGGGACACCCTTAGTGAGGAATTGCTTGTCACACGGGCAGTGATAAATTTTGAAGGCCTCCTAGGGACTGGCTCTACAGAGTCAGGAGTTGCCGCCTCGTGCAATAACCTGCATAAGGGGTCGAAGGCGGAGACACCCAGGAGGTGGAGGGCCGAGATCCAAACGCCTCTAGGTATACTGACTCATCCTCAGAGGGATTGTTGGTGGGCCAGTTTCCCTCTGTTTCAGGAGTTCTAGGATGTCTGAGAAGGAGACATCCTCAGAGGGGATCTAGGGGATCCCTCTGACTCATCAAAGTCACTATCCGAAGTGACAGACTCGGGGAAGTCTACATGCTTCCTCTTACAAGTCCTCTTCCTAGGAGGATCTCCCGAAACATCAGGAGAATCCTCGGAAGAGGGGGAAATTCCCAATGGGGAAACCTGAGGCGGAGGATCTCTGGGTCCTGTAGCAAGAGAAGTGGCAGAGATTTCAACAGGTACTATAGAGGGAGGAGCTACGGGAACAGACTGCTGACTGATACCAGTGGCCAGTACACTCTTCACCTCGAATGCTCCCCTCCCAGGCAGGTCCGAGAGAACCCGCTCCGAAGAGCTAGGAACTCCAGGGACCACCGAAAGGGAAGTCTCCGAGGCAGATGTCGGAGCCGAGCTCACCAAGGCCGAGGCTCCAAGGGGAAGAGCGGGCTCGGACAAGGGTCCGATGCCACTCACCCCCTCGGAGGAGACCATGGAAGCCCGACCACGAATCCCTCTAAGGAAGGTCTCAAGAGGAGATAAGAGTAGAGGCTGAAGGAACAGAAGGGGTATCCGTCCTCCAGCCGTAGCAGTAACCATTCCGAAGACTCCAACTCCAAGCTCTGGGGTAGAGTTGAAGGAGGAACTGTAACGGGGTGTGGACCAACAGTCGTCTGTTGAGACGGACTATGTAACATTTGGGCCAGTACCTGTGACTTAAGTAATCTACTGACCACTCTCTCTAGGTCATGATCTGACAGTCTGGATGACCTTGAAGATCGGCTCCGATGGCTCCGTTCGAAGAAGAGGTGAAGCGGGCGAAGTATCGGCGCCAAGGAAGGAGACCCCGACCTCTCCCTGGAAGGAGCCATCGGAGCCGATACTATAGATCCTGTCGGAGCCGACTTCCGGAGCCGACAGGAAGCTCGATGTATCGGCTCCAGCGAGCCGATACAGCCACAAAAGTAACGTGTCGGAGCTGACACCGATGCCTGTGCCACATGGGTGTCGGAACCGATCGGAGCCGACACAGTGTCGATACAGATTCGGCACCGATAGCCATCGGTGCCGAAGGCTGTTAAGCCAGAATCGGCTCCAGCCAGAGCGATCTCGACTGAACGAGTGGAGCCGAGGCCGCAGGCTTAGACACAGAAGCCTGGGCCTTGGAAGATTTAACTGATTTAGATGGAGCCGACTTAGCCGGAGAGCCCTCCGGCTTAAGAAGGCCCCTAAGGATCAGTTTGTTGCGTCTTTCCTGCAGGACTCTCTGGCTGAAGGAATGACAAATAGCACAGGAGTCCTGCAGGTGAAGAGGCCCCAGGCAATACAGGCAAGAAGTGTGACCGTCTGTCAGAGACATCTTCTGACAGCACGAGTCACACTTCTTAAAACCTGAGACCCTCTCCTTTGACATGGTGCTTTACACAAACACACACACACACACCAGTCAAAAAATTAACTTAAATAAAATACCAAAAGGTATTTGTATAAAAAAAAAACACACACACCCTAACAGGGGGGGGGGGGATGGGTAAAGTTTGACTAAAATAAATTAGAAAAGACAGGGATTTTCTGTCACAAAATGTAAATAATTAACTAATAACTAATAATTAAGGGTTTTTTAAGAAAAAGGGGCTTAAATATTCAAAAAGTGAATCACTTACCAGGAGCTGGTAAAAGGAGGACCTCATAAGCGAAGCGGCAAACGAGATCTGGGTACTTACCGCCTTGCATCATGGGATATGGGGCTGCCTCGAGCATTCTTAAGGACGGACAGCCCAAGGTACATGGCAGGGTCACGAGGCTCATTTTCACATAAACGTGTCCTAGAGATGAGAGTGGTCAAATTAGTGTTGCAGTCCTTTCAAGACTGTCTTCTCGGCATGATTGCGATCCAGTCAGACAAACATGTCCGTAGTCTAGTATATAAACAATCAAGGCGCAACTAGATCTTGCCCCCTATGTCGTGAGGCTCTAAGATTATGGAAATGGGCAGAGTCCACCCATCGCTTTCTGGTAGCAATGCACATCTCGGAGAAATCCATTGTGATACAGGACAGACTCAGCAGAGAAATATTTGCCTCACGAGTGGTGTCTCAAGAACGAAGTAGCGGAAATGATTTTCTGTAGATGGGGCCAGCCTTGCTGCACGACTTTTTTGCCATCCCCACAAACACCAAGTGCAGCAACTACTTTGCCCTGATCCCTCAAGAGGGACAACCCCCGAGGGACGCACTCGTTCACAGTTGGCCTCCGGGTCTCCTTTATGCCTTCCCTCCATTTCCCCTGATTACCAGAGTTTTGCAAAGCCAGTTTTCTAGGCAGGACACATCTTAATAGCTCCATATTGTCCTCATTAAATTTGGTCCCCCTTTCTAAAGCCTCATCTACTGGAGGAGCCTTGGATCCTGAATCCAGTGCCGGATCTGTTGACCCACTCGTCAGGAGCTCTTCACCCTTCTTTCCAGTCCATCAAACTGACAGCTTGGCTGCTCCAATTCCCAGAATAGCCAGGTTCCAAAATTTATCAGAAGAGGCTCTACAATATTCTCTTGTCTTCACATAAATCTTCAACCAGGAAACTCTATCTCAGTAAGTGGAAAAAGTTTTCCATCTGGGCCCATTAAAATAACATTGACCCTTTTCTAGCTTCCATTTCGGATATCTTGGAATTTCTGACAAAACTGTTCAATGAAGGAGCTTCAGCAGCAACCATTTGAGTGCAACTGGCTATTTCTAATTTTCATATAGGTAAATCTGGAAATGGTAGTATGTCTAACAAGTTGGTTAAGGCTTTTTTGAAGGTACAGTGCACTTAAAACCACCTATCAGATCTCCTACTGCTCCATGGAATTTGAACCTAGTCCTGTCCAAGATTATACTCCCGTCCTTTGAACCTGCCTGTTCTTGTGAGATGAAATATCTTTCTTGGAAGACCATTTTCTTGATGGCCATTACATCGAGACGCAGAATTTCGGAGTTACAAGCCCTTTCTATTAAGCAACCGTACTTGATATTTCACAAAGATAGGGTTTCCCTCAGAATGAATCTGTCGTTCTTGCTAAAAATTTGTTCCGAATTCACACTTAAACGATTGAATTACCTGTTTTCTTTCCCAATCACTCAAATCAATTGGAATATATGCTTCACAAACTTGACATCCATAGACAGCTTCACTTCTGTTTGGACAGGAAAAAACGAACACAGAAGGACAGATCAACTGTTTGTCTCCTTCTCGAATTCTAGAAAAGGTGCACCGGTATCCAAATCTACCTTGTCTAAATGGCTTTCTGATTGTATATCCTTTTACTGTGAAGCAGGCATATATCCTTTTACTGTGAAGCAGGCATTGCATTACATGACAGTCAAAGCTCATTCTACTAGAGCAGTTTCTACTACTGTAGCCTTTTTGACCAGGCTACCTTTTGATTCTATTTGTGCAGCTGCCACCTGGTCAAAACCACATACCTTTTTATCTCACTACAAGGTAGACAAGACCTCTAGGGACAGCTTCATTTGGGTCTGCTGTCCTTAAGCGGGTACTCCCTTGAGCCACCCAAGATTGTGGTGCTGGGGACGCTAACCATCAGTAAGAATGAAGGCGAGATTGAACAACTTCACATAAAGAAGTTGGGTACTTGCCAGACCGTTCCGTGCGAGTTGTTCTTGCCTTCATTATTACGGCCCCCCACCTACCCCCATCCAATGTCTGGAAGTTAGAGGTTCTATCTTGGTTTTGGTTCTCCTGAGGAGATGTTCTTCATGTTTCACTGTTGCAGTCATTACATTTGGGTAATCTGCTGGCAGGTTGCCCTCAGTTTGCCTGAATTCCAAAGTCTTGGGTCCTGTGTCAGTTGCTGTCTTCTCTTCCATAACGTCAGGTCGTCAGGGGTATAAAACATGCAGCCGATGCCATTTTCTTTAGTCTTTCTTGCCACGCGGTGTCCGAAGCAGAAGCATTTCGCAAGTTCCAGTCGGCCGACTACTGGAATATTCGAGTTTGAGTTTCAGAACCGAAGTCTTCAGTAAAGCTAAGTACCCCGTTGGGGAAACTTTTTTCTTGCTTTTTACCGATGTCAGAAAAAGTTAATAATTGTATTACTTGTGGGAAGCAAATACCTCATAAGGATTTCCATTTTTACTGTATTCCTTGCCTAGGGTCTGATCACAAACGTGCCTGGCTGTCGGTTTTGTGCTAGATTTAACCAACGCACTATTAAGCGTCTGTATATTTTTGCATCTAAGTATTTTGCAAACAGATTTAACTACCCAGGAAATGTCGTCGAATAGCAATCAGACTACTGAAGTACATAAAAAATGCAAAGAAAAGGACAGAGAAAGGCAGTCGAGATCCAAAACCGACGACGAAGCTTCTCCTAAGCCAGTCGCCGGTACTCAGTGAGGTGCTTTCGCAGCCCCTGATACCCACTACCTTCAAGTTGCAGGCCTCTACCGACACCCATGTGGAGTCCGGCATGCCGCAAGATACTCAAGGTATCTCCACCGGATGGGTCTGGAGCTGCTGAACAGGCACCGGCTTCTGAGGGCGTATTCAGACCTCAACATTTTTATATCAAACCGACGAAAGCTGTAAAACCAAAGGCAAAGACACCTTCTAAAACTAAAAAAAACGACGCCTGAGCCATGTGCACAGGCTTCTATGCCTAAAAGACGGATGATCAAAATGGCTGAAGACCTTATTACCTTGATCAGGGGTACCCATCCCCCTCCAGATAAGAGGCCTAGGCAAGACACTGACTATGAATCTTCAGATCAGGTTTCTATTTCTTCTGATTCCTCTTCTGATCAGGAATTATCTTTACCTCCCTATGAGGATTCTGATGCTGAGGAGTCTATTCCATCTGCATCTCCTCCTGAGGACTATTCATTTGGAGAAACATTGCATACTTTGAGGGAGCATTTTCACTGGGAGAGTCAAGACTTCTCAGAATGAAAAAAGAGGCTCAGGGATTTCCTTCTTCTCCCTCAGCACAAGCCTTTAGCCATTCCCCCTGTTTTAGACATTGTGGATGATCTGTTTTCGGAGTCAAGCCTGACCCCTGACTCCTTACCTTCGGCTCCCAGTAAGCCTGACAGGTATTACAGGGTCCCTGACTCTCATAAATTTTTATTTAGAAACCCTGCTGCTGATCCTGAAACTATTTCACAGGGTCCAAAGGGAGTTAAGGCCTCAACAGCAAAAAACCCTACCCCCTCCGACAGAGATTCAAGGGCACTGGACAGATAGGGAAAAAAAGGTTTATACATCTGCACCCTTGGCAATCAGGGCCTTAAACTGTCAATTTCATATGCCTACGTGCCAACAACATGTTCTGGGATTGCTGAAATAGAAAATGATGTTGATTTCAGAATGTGCAGAAAATAAGGAATTGCAGGAATTATTGCATGCAGCTGAACGAGTTGGAAAGCATACTTTGCAGTGTGGGTTTGATTCTTCAGAGGCCTCCTGTAGGGCCGCAGTTACTGGATCTGTGATTAGGAGGCATGCCTGGCTAAAGGAACAAAAGTTGCCTGATCTTGTTAAAGCTAAATTGCTAGATGCACCTTTACAGCATGATTCTGTTTGGTATTAAGGCAGAAGAGGTTTTAAAGAAAATGGAAGACAAAGCTAAGTCAACTGTTAAAGATTTCTTACACGTGCAGCCACCTAGATTCAGTAGACACTGGGCTACAAAAAATTGGTCCTTTCCTGTGTCAGACAGAGCTCAAAGGAGCAAATCCAGACACCCTAAGGGTCCCAGGTACCAGGTTCAAGTCTCATACAGGTCAAAGCAATGGGGCGCATCCACCTCCAAATCTGGAGGAGATAAAGCACAAACCTACAGAAAGCAATCCCAATGACTTCCCTCTGCCTTCACCAAGCACTTATCTTTTGGCAGCACCCATAGGGGGAAAATTAGCACTTTTTGCTCAAAATTGCCAGTTAATAACCCAGGACAATTGGGTACTAAACATCGTATCACAGGGATAAAGATTCAATTTCCACACTCTGCCAATGACAAATGGTTGACCAGAGCTGCCATAAAAACAACGGGCAGAGGCACAGAAGGAGGTTACGTCCCTCATGGATATGGGGGCCATTCAGACAGTACCAGAACAGGAAAAAGGACAGGGTTTTTACTCCAGACTGTTCTTGGTACCCAGAAAGGACAAAGCCTGGTGGCCAATACTGGATTTATCGATTTTGAACACACACCTGGACATTCCAAAATTCAAAATGCTCACTTTGCAACAGCTTCTGCCCATGCTGGGCAATAATTGCTTGGCTGGTGACTTTAGACCTAAAAGAGGCATACCTGCATGTCCCAATAAGACAATCGTGCAGAAGATACCTCCCATTCAAAGCTGGCTTAATGCATTACCAATTCTCTTCACTGCCCTTTGGCTTATCTATTGCACCCAGGGTCTTTACAAAGTGCCTGGCACCAGTAATTGCATTTTGCAGACAAAGAAGTATTCAAATATATCCTTACTTGGATGACTGTCTCATTCAAGCAGAGAACAAGGACATTCTTCTACGACACCTGGTGTTTGTGAAAAGGCTTCTAAACATGCCAGACAAACAAAGGCAACTGGCTACTTCAAACTGATGGCAACAAAAACCCAGTCTTCTGCTAGACAATTCTGCAGGCTCTGGGCTTCATGGCATCCTGCATCCTACTAATACCATATGCAAGACTGCATATGAGGAAACTTCAGTGGTACCTAAAAAGTTTATGGAGTCAACATTCACACAATCTGGAAACAATGATTCCTCTCATCCCCTGCCTGCAACAGGAGTTTCTATGGTGGGCAAAGGCCTGTCACCAAAACATGGGACGGCCCTTCACTCTACTCCCTCCCTCCCAGCCAAACCTTAACAACAGACGCATCAGATTATGTTTGGGGGGGCCACATGGCAGGAAGATGCATTCAGGGCATATGGGCACCAAATCAAATGCATTTACATATCAACCAGAAAGAGATGCTAGCTGTTCAAAAATGCCCTAAGAACCTTCAAGGACTTACTTCATCCAGGGCATCTACTGATAAAGATGGACAACACCACAGTCATGTGGTATATAAACAAGCAAGGGGGCACACACTCAATACCCCCTTTGCAGATTAGCCATGGCACTGTGGAACACAGCTTTGACCTACTAAATAACACTCTGGCAGACGATTTAAGCAGAAACCTTATGAATCCACACGAGTGGAAACTAAATCCACAAGTGTTCAGCATGATAGCAGAGAAATGGGGAGAGCCCAGACATAGACCTATTTGCCTCTCCTCAAAATTATCAACTGAAAAGATTCTGCACAAGGACTTATCACAGAGAAGCATGGAAAGTGGGCGCCCTATCCTTCAGTTGGAAAAACCTATCAGTTTACGCCTTTCTTCCTCTGTCTCTTCTACCCAAGGTCCTCCTAAAAGTCAGACAAGAGAAGCCAAAGATGATATTAATTGCCCCGGACTGGCCCTGCCAATACTGGTAACCAATCCTGAGGAACTTGTCTCAAAAAACAGCTTGGACCTTGCCTTAAAAACCACAACTACTGTCCCAGCAAAACAATCGGATCCTGCACAATCAACTACAGACTCTGAACCTGGCAGCATAGCTAATCGTGTAATCGTACAAATGACACCTCTCAGTAATGCTGTGATGGATGTCATTTTGGAAGCCAGAAGGCCTAGTACTAGGAAATCTTATGCTGACAAATGGAAGAGATTCTGTGCTTGGAATCTAGCACAAGGAACTGATACAGCAGAACCGCAAATTCCTCAGATATTACAATACTTAACTGAGATGCTTGACAAAGGCCTATCTTTTTCATCAATCAAAATCCATGCCTCTGCCATTTTGGCTCATTACAACACAGAGCCACCAATCTTTTGTCATCCTTTACTAAAGCAGTATCTTAGAGGAGCCAAAAATGTAAGGCCTCCTAGAAGATCACCATTACCTGCATGGGACCTCAATTATGTGTTGGAAAAGCTCTCCCTGCCTCCATTTGAACCAGCTGCTACCGCTGATATGAAGTTCTTATCTTGGAAGACAGCTCTGTTACTAGCAATTACTTCAGCAAGAAGAGTTTCAGAGCTACAGGCCGTCATGGCTGTAGAGCCTTTTATCCTATTTTACCCAGACAGGGTGTCTCTGAGAACAAATCCTGCTTTTATGCCTAAGGTCGTTTCCATTGTGGCTCTCAACCAAACAGTTATCTGCCAACTTTTTATCCAAATCCGCAGAACAAAGGGGAGAGAATTCTGCATTCCTTGGACGTACACAGACAGCTAAGATTCTACTTGAGCAGGACTAAAGCTCTAAGAAAAACTGAGCAATTACTAGTGTCATATGCTGCAGGATCAGAAGGAAAGGCTATTTCAAAGCAGACAGTTTCAAAGTGGATAAGCCTTTGCATCCATTTTTGCTACTTACACCATGGCAAACCTGTGCCCAAGGGCATTAGGTCTCACTCCACCAGGGCTGTAGCTACTTCAGCAGCCTTTCTCAGAGGAGTACCAACCAAGGACATTCTAGAGGCTGCTACTTGGAGTTCTGTTCACACCTTTAGAAAGCATTACCATTTGCCTCTCTACTCTCAGTCCAGGGCAGGCTTTGCCACTGCAGTGCTGCAGGGCCTTATAGCCTCACCTAATCCGGTTTAGCTCCAGCCTCCCAAACATAGCTTTGGGATTCTACCCAAATGTAATGACTGCAACAGTGAAACACGAAGAGCATAGTACAGTTGTGTACACTTACCATGAATGTAGATGTTCGTGTCTATTCACTGTTGCAGTCCAGGTTACCCTCCCGCCATCTTCCTGTCATTCTACAGTTTATCTTTCCTTCTCTATCTTCTACAACCTATGTGGTGTATTTGCTTGTAGATGAAGGTAAAGTTTATATTGATGCATGTGTATGTATATATATATATATATATATATATATATATATATATATATATATATATATATATATTTAGAATATTGCTACCTTTTTGGGGGCACCTGACATCAGGGGCAAGAAAAACTAAAGAAAATGGCATCAGCTGCATGTTTTATACCGCTGGCGACCTGACGTAAATGGAAGAGAAGACAGCAACCGACGCAGGACCCAAGACTTTGGAATTCAGGCCGACTGAGGGCAACCTGCCAGCAGATTACCCAAATGTAATGACTGCAACAGTGAATACACTCTAACATCTACATTTATGGTAAAGTGTACACAACTGTACCTTTCCTCTCACCAGTTGTCTGTATGATTCCTTGAAATCTGGGGTAGATTTAATGCTAGTTGGCAGCAAACAAGATCTGGGGAAAGTATAGGTGCATTGTGGGATAGGGCTTCAGCCTCGAGCTGTTAGAGACCTTAAGCTTTGGAAATTGACTGACTCAGAGCAGAGGATCAGCTCTGAACCCATCAGTAAGAATGAAGGCGAGAACAACTACTCACATGGAACGTCATAGTAAACATAACCTCTTTTTTTTTTTTTTTTTTTTTGAGGTTTCAGACATGAAGTCCTAAATGATAAGGACCCCATTGGGGATCTTTTTTTCTTGCTCTAACCAATGTCAGAAAAAGTTAATAAATGTCTGGCCTGTGGAAAGCAAATACCTCACACAGATTTTCATTCTTACTGCGCCATATGTTTAGGCCCAGACCAAGATATTCGTCGCTGTTGGTTTTGTGTCTTGTTCAGTGCCCGAACTATTCGTTGTTGGGCTGTTTTTGTCAGTAAATTGTTTTGCTGCTGTTCTCTGTATTCCGAAATGGCTTCTGTAAGCCATCCAACTACCAATCTTCTGATAAAACATAAGGATAAAGACAGAGACAGACCACATAGGCTGGTACTCAGTGGGCACCTTCTCAGCCCCTGATACCTGCTTCTACAGATCCGCAGGCCTCTGCTGAGACCCTTTCAGAGTCCGGTATGCTGCGAGTTGCTTCTTTGACTGGATCCTGCAGATGTCTCTACCTTGGATGAGTCCGGAGCCGCTGTGCAGGCACCGGCTTCTGAGGGTGTATTCCAACCTTCTAATGTTCGTATTAAACCGACATCTTTGTTTTTGACTAAAACTATAGAGATGTAATGGGATCCTATCTCGCCTACATTCATGACAGATGGGTTCGGAGCCGATCCATCGGCTCCGACTCGGCAACTAATACACTAGCACGAAGTCTCTCATTGGCTGGGCTACTCCCTATCCCAGGATGCACTACACCTGCTTCCCCAGATCTCGTTTGCCGCTTTACAAGCTGGACGTGGTCTCTACTTGGCTGGAGCTAAGTGGTTCTTTTTACCTTTATTGGTCTTTGACCTTGGGGTTTTTTGTCATATATTAACCAAACAGCTGTTTTAACAGCTATTCCTTATTATTCCTTACTATTTGTTACATTTGAGTGCTTGAGTGTCTTCTGGTACTTTATTTTTTCAGTCGGGCAAGGCCCGTTTAAGTTAGAGGGCCTTTGCCTTACCCTTGTGTGCTATTTAGCCTTAATTACTTTCTTGTGGTTAATTGTTTTTCGGGCCAAGCCCGTTTAAATTAGAGGGCTTTGGGCCGTTGGACTTGTTTTGTCTGTTTGTTTGTGAGGTAAACTTTTTTTCCTAAGTACTCGCGCCAGTGTGTTTCGCGCTTTTCAGTTGGCGCAATTCTGTTATAGTGCTTACTTATTGTGGTAAAGTCATACTTTTTGAAGGGCCTGTACTATGTCTAAGGAACAAAAGTCAGGTTTTAAAAAATGCACTCGGTGCAGTTATAAAATGTCCATCACAGACAGCCATTCTGTGTCTATTGTTTGGGGCCGAAACATCTGCAAGAGACTTGTAGCGTATGTCATGCTTTCTCTGCTAGAGTTCTTCAAGAACACAAGAATAAGTTGATATTGAAAGGGCTTATCAAACCTTCTTTTGAGGAAGCCTTAAATCCTCCTGTTGCTTCCAAAAAGAAAAGATCGTCGGCACCGACAAGTCCGTCGGAGCCGACTTCTAAAAAGACAAAATTGACCTCTTCTTCCTCGGCTCCACTGACTTCGGGGCCGAGGGTCGAGTCTGCCTCGATACCTACTCCGGCTCCATTGCCTTGAGCCGCAAGTTGGAGTATCGAAGGTGAATCACCTCCATCGGTTCCAATGGCCGGGCGGTGGAAGTGTGCAGCTCAGACTCTTCCCCTCGGCTCAAGAAGGCTCCTTCGGTGCCGATGGTGGTCCATGCTGTGGTGGAGTCGGCGCTGATAGTATTGGAGCCGTTTGAGCCGGTCCCCTTCTCTCGGAGCCGAGAGGAAAGTCTTCTCGAGTGTCTACCTCCTCTAAATCCTCGAGACTGTCAGATTCGGACCTGGATAGGGTTTTACAGAGGCTATTCCAATCTCCAGTGTTTACTAAAATGGTCTCGGCTCCAGCACAGTTTGCTTCAGAGCCGATCCCCCCTCCAACACATTTGATTCCTCCTCCAACCTCTTCGGAGCCGTTGGAGCCGGTGGTGGTGGAGCAATGTGGAGCCATACGGTCGGAGCAGAGACCCTTACAAGCCTCTCGACTCCGACTGTGCTTCCTACCCTGTCCCCCGGTTCAGGGTTTGGTACTGCGACCTCTTCAGCCGGGCCCGAGTGGAATACTTTGGGATTGGGTGCTTCGGTGCCTAGTCTTCCTCTCGGAGCATCGGCTGCTGGAATTCCCAGTGCCATCGTGGCCTTTAGACCAGTGACCTCCTTGGATTCTGGAGGTCTGGCCTTTGAGGCCATGAGGAGCGCTAGCCATGCCTTTGCCGGTTCAACAAGATTCTACCTCACCGTCCTTAGATTTGGAGACTGGTGCCTCTGTTGTGTTGCAGCCCCCCGGCAGCGGGGCCCCAGGGCCTGAGGATACCCCCATCGGGGTTCCTTCTTCGGTGGTCCATCCAAACTGCTTCGGACGAACCCCACGGAAGAAATTGTGTAAGAGGAAACACGTAGACTCCCAAGATGAGTCTATTACATCGGATACTGACCTCGATGACGCAGAAGGGTCCCCAAATCATCTTCGGATGATATCTCCTTCTCAGATATCTTGGAGATTCTGAGACAGAGAGGTGACTGGCAAGCCAAAACCCCTTCAGCTGAGGAGTCAGTCTTCCTCAAGGCCTTTGAGGCCCAGCCTTCCGCCTCCTGGGTGTCTCCGCCCTTCGATGAACTCCTTGATTTGGTTTCTCGAAGGGTGTGGGAACACCCTGATTCTGTGGAACCGGTGCCTGCGAGGCCCAATAAATTTTTGTCAGCCCCCCCCCCCCAGAAAGAGTTTCTCACAAAGGGTGTGCCTGTAGATGCTTTGGTGGTGGCTTCTGCCACACAACAGGACGTGGCAGAGGCTTCGACGTCTATTCATCCTCCTAATAAGGATTCTAGGAGTATGGATAGGTGGAAGCGTACCCTGTCCTCAGCGGCCTTTACCTTACGGTCGCTGAACTACTTATGTCATTTTACGAGGCTCCAAAGGGATCTTCTCAAAGAGCTAAATGACTCTCTTGTTGGTAATCTACCTGAGGCGCTGGCCCCGACTGTTGGCGCACAGATGACTACCCTTTTTTCTATTGTTAACTCGTCCATGAGGCTCCTGTCAATGATGAATATTAGAGTCCTGACATACTCCACAAACACCGACTAGAGCCCACTCTGGTTGAAACTATTCACAGGGCCCCAAGGGGTGGCTACTGCTACCAGAAGATCACTGCCCATGGATACAGGGGAAGCTAGGTCCCTGGAGATGGGGTGGTTGTCCACACCTGTGTGGTCACTTAACTGCCTTTTCATATATGTTTCATTGGGGATTTTTGCTGGATGATTTCACTAGCCTCTCCTGAGCTATTGATAGAAAAGCATTGCAGGATCATACCTTGTAACACTCATGGGTTAACAATCATTTTCTTCAGTGTGGTTATGATGCATTGGAAACTATTGAGGCAGCAGCTATGACTGGGGCTGTGATGCGTAGACATGCTTGGTTAAAGATCAGCCATTGCCAGACCATGCAAAAAGTAAAATTCTTAGATACCTCTGGAAGAACAGAAGCTTTTTTGGTGCTAATGCACAGGACAATTGTGAAAAATCCATTGAGGAAAAGCTAAGTCGTACAGACAGTCAAGATTTCCTCAGTTCAGCCACCCAATTCAGCAGAAACTGGCCTTCTAAAGTAGTTGAACTCTGACAAGTTTCGAAAGGGGAAAAACAAGGTGCCGGTGAGGGCAATACGAGAGGATCACAAGGGCATAATGGCACCCTCTAAATCAAAGTGGCAGACAGCCCAGCTGCACCACAGGACAATCCTGACTTGACTTTCCTTGCTTCTGAGGCTCAAAGAAGCACCGCAGTGGAAGAATTATCTGTTCTCAAAAACTGGCATATCTTAACCAAGGGCAACTGGATTCTGGATTTTAATAGACAAAGAGACACAGTTCTGCACTTCCATGCTACCAATATTCAAATTGTGCCAAACCCTGCCACATCATCAAAGGGCAGAGCACTCACTCAAGTTTCAAAGCTGTTAGTATAAAAGCAATAGGAAAGGGGTTCCTCCTCAGGGTGAACAAGGCCAGGGATTTATTCAAGACTGTTCCTTGTTCCAAGAAAAGAAACAAATGGAGGCCTATGCTCGGACTTGTCTACTCTAAATACTTTTCTCATTGTGCCAAAGTTCAAAATGCTGACGTTGCCAGCAACTCCTTCCCATGCTGGGCAAGGGGTCTTGGCTGGTCACTCTGGACCTCAAGGAGGCATACCTGCATGTCCCAATCAGGACAAGCTGTCGAAGATACCTCATGGATTTCTTGCAGGGACAGAGCATTATCAATTCTCAGCATTGCCGCTTGAAAACTTATCTACTGTGCCCCAGAGTGTTCACGTAAATGCCTGGCATCAGTAGTGGCACAATCTCCTCTGCAGACTGTCAGGGAATTCAAATATACTCCCTACCTGGACGACTGCCTCATACGGCCAAGCAGACAACAAACAAACTTTAATAGCAAATCTTGACTATGTCATTCAAGCTGCTGCAGGCCTTGGGATACATGAGTCAACATTCAGAAATCAAGACTACTGCCATCCCAACAGTTTTAATATTTCCTAGGAGCCAAACTGGACACAGAAACGCTCAAATGGCCTACCTCACAGAGGAAAAACACTGCAGCAGCACCAGAGTACTTCAAAGGCCTAGCAAAGTTTCCCAGCTGACTGCAAGGAAATTCCTGCAGGCCCTGAAGTTCATGGCATCTTGCATTCTTCTCTGATACCTTTGGCAAGACTTCATATGTGGAGAAAAGCTGCAATGGTATTTCCTAAAGCTATGGTCTCAACACAGCCAAAGCCTATGAGGGCGTAATCCCACTCATTCCATGTCTGCAAAAAGAATTTTGTGGTGGAGGCTCAAGCAAGTCAGTTAAACAAAGGCATGTCTTTCAACAGACTCAAGCAGGTCAAATGATTACAACAGACGCCTCAGATCATGGATGGAAACACATGGAGGGCAGATGCATTCAAGGTCTATGGACACCAAGGGAAAGACATCTGCACATACAACCAAAAAGAGATGTTGTGGCAGTGATATATGCAATCGAGACTTTTGAAAAATCACTACAACAAGGACATTTGCTATTAAGACAGACACCACTGTCATGCGGTGGTGGTATATAAACAAGCATGGAGGTACTCATACTTCTCCCTTCTGTCGACCAACAATTATTCTCTGGGAAAAACTCCTGAGTCTGAAGATGCATTTGCAATCCCAGTTTGTGCTGAGGCAAGGACAATGTACTGGCTGACACAGCTGAGCAGAAATTTCTTGGATCTCAATACCGCATCGGATGCTGCATCCTCACATTTTCTCACAAATAACAAAGACATGGGGAAGACCGGACGTAGATTCTCTTTGCTTCTCACATGAATCATCACCCTGGAAAAGTTCTGCACAAGGACCCACCATTCTCTAGCCTGGAAAACGGATGCTCTCTCCTTCAGCTGGAATTCCCTAAAATTTACGCATTCCCCTCTCTCTACCTCTGCTTTGGACCAAGGTGATACTGAAGATCAAAGCAGAACAACCAACAGGCATTTTGATAGCTCCAGACTGGCCAAGGCAACACTGGTACCTATTGCTGTTGAGCATAACTCGGACCAAACCGTGGCCTCTGCCCCTATGGCCCCTGCTTCTAACACAACACAATTACAGGACTGTCCATCAAAACCTGAAAACATTGCATCTGACAGTCTGGAGGTTACCATGACTCCTTCCGCTATTTCTCTTTCCAAAAAAGTTCAAGAGATCTTACTGGAAGCACGCAGACCTTCCACCAGAAAAACCTATTCAGCCAAGTGGAAGAGATTCAGCATCTGGAGTATACCTCAGATATTGGAATACTTGGCAGAAATGTTTCATACTGGGCTCTCATATTCTTCTATAAAGATTCACGCCTCAGCAATTTTAGCAAAATACAATTGTGATCCACCAGTGTTTTCACATCCTTTTGCTAAGACAGTTCCTAAGAGGGATAAAGAATATCAAACCTCCCAGAAAAACAGCCAGTACCTGCATGGGACCTCTATCTTTGCTTTTTGGAAAATTAACTCTTCCTCCTTTTGAGCCAGCAGCAACTTCTAGAAATGCAGTTTCTGTCATGGAAAAACGGTTTGGTCATTGGCAGTCACATCTGCAAAGAAGAGTCTCGGAGATACAGGCACTCTCATGGCGTACTTCCCTTCCTCATTTTTTCTCACCAGGACAGAGTTTCTCTAAGAACCAATCCTACATTCATGCCAAAGTAATTTCAGGGTGTCTCTAAATCAAAGCTTATTCACCTGGCTCTACTTTCTTCAATCCTCAAAACGGGGAAAAACTGCTGCATACTTTGGACATACACACAGGCAACTACGCTACTACTTGGACAGAACTAAGGCCACCAGAAGTCTGACCAACTGTTTGTAGCCCATGCTGCCTGGAGTACAAGGAAAGCGGGTCTCCAAACAAACAATTTCAAAATGGATTGGACACTGCATCAGATTCTGCTATTCTTTCACCATGGAAAAGGTGTGCCAGCCAATTTTAGGCCACATTCCACCAGAGCCATAGCCTATCCACAGCTTTCCTAAGAGGAGGGCTTGGCCAAAGGACACATTCTCCTAGAGGCTGCTACATGGAGCTCCATGCTGGCCATTTACCAACACTACATCCTTGCCCTTATACTCCATATCCCTGAGCAGAGCTTTTGCTTCCATGTCCTGCAGTGGCATTTTTAGCTACACCATCCCTTTCTTAGTTCCATCCACCCCAGCAGCTTGGCTACAGTGGTATTCCCAACTCCATATACAAGCCTCGACTGTGCTTCCTACCCTGTCCCCCGGTTCAGGGTTTGGTACTGCGACCTCTTCAGCCGGGCCCGAGTGGAATACTTTGGGATTGGGTGCTTCGGTGCCTAGTCTTCCTCTCGGAGCATCGGCTGCTGGAATTCCCAGTGCCATCGTGGCCTTTAGACCAGTGACCTCCTTGGATTCTGGAGGTCTGGCCTTTGAGGCCATGAGGAGCGCGCTGGCCATGCCTTTGCCGGTTCAACAAGATTCTACCTCACCGTCCTTAGATTTGGAGACTGGTGCCTCTGTTGTGTTGCAGCCCCCCGGCAGCGGGGCCCCAGGGCCTGAGGATACCCCCATCGGGGGCCTTCTTCCTCGGTGGTCCATCCAAACTGCTTCGGACGAACCCCACGGAAGAAATTGTGTAAGAGGAAACACGAGACTCCCAAGATGAGTCTATTACATCGGATACTGACCTCGATGGCAGAAGGGTCCCCAAATCATCTTCGATGATATCTCCTTCTCAGATATCTTGGAGATTCTGAGACAGAGAGGTGACTGGCAAGCCAAAACCCCTTCAGCTGAGGAGTCAGTCTTCCTCAAGGCCTTTGAGGCCCAGCCTTCCGCCTCCTGGGTGTCTCCGCCGATGAACTCCTTGATTTGGTTTCGAAGGGTGTGGGAACACCCTGATTCTGTGGAACCGGTGCCTGCGAGGCCCAATAAATTTTTGTCAGCCCCCCCCCCCCAGAAAGAGTTTCTCACAAAGGGTGTGCCTGTAGATGCTTTGGTGGTGGCTTCTGCCACACAACAGGGCGTGGCAGAGGCTTCGACGCTCATTCATCCTCCTAATAAGGATTCTAGGAGTATGGATAGGTGGAAGCGTCCCTGTCCTCAGCTGCCTTTACCTTACGGTCGCTGAACTACTTATGTCATTTTACGAGGCTCCAAAGGGATCTTCTCAAAGAGCTAAATGACTCTCTTGTTGGTAATCTACCTGAGCTGGCCCCGACTGTTGGCACAGATGACTACCCTTTTTTCTATTGTTAACTCGTCCATGAGGCTCATCTCATATGCAGCCGGAAGGCAGTAGAGCTGGAACAGGCGTTGCCCTCAGGAGACAAGCCTGGTTACGCTTGTGTTCGCTCACGGAGGCTTTCAAGTCTTCCTTCACGACGCCTTTGATGGGTCATCTTTGTTTGGACCCAAGGTGAAGGACACACTAACTAGGTGCGAGCAGGAGGGCAAGACTTTGACTGCCGTTGGGGCCCGATTTTCCTCCTTCTAGGCCTTACCCCAAGGCTGGGAGAGGAGGGAAAATGTGGTTTAAAAATCTCAGAAGTCTTTCCTTACTCCACCTGTGATTCCCCTCCAGAGGCAGGGGATTGGAAGACGCGCCCCAGAGGTGGCAGAGGCCCCCGTAACTCTGGAGACCGCGATTCCTTTCGTGGTTCTTCATACAACCAGCGTTCCTGAGTTGTTGCCTGACTGTGCAACTCCGGAGCCAGTCGGGTCGCTTTGCGCACCCACAAGCTTGGGAATCCATAACAAGCGATCAGTGGGTGCTTCGCATTATTACCGGAGGTTATATCATCCCCTTCAACAGACCCCCCCTTTCTTTAAGGGAAATCCCGGACGTACCACCCAGTCAGTGGGATCAAGCAGCATTAGAGGTTTCAAAGCTGCTAGAAAAAAGAGCCATCCAGCCTGTCCCCATCGACCAGATCGGATCAGGAACTTACTCAAAATTATTTTTGGTACTAAAAAATACAGGGGACTTCAGGCTCATTTTGGACCTCAGTTCATTGAATCGTTTCGTAAAGAAGTCCAAATTCCGAATGGTCACTCTTCAATCTATTCTTCCTTTGCTGGAAAAAGATGCATGGATGTGCTCCATAGATCTCCAGGACGCTTACTATCACATTCCCATAGCTCAAGAGTCCAGGAGACATTTACGCTTCTCACCGGAGTCAGTCATTTTCAATTCCGAGCACTGCCCTTTGGTCTCACCACAGCCCCCAGGGTGTTCACCAAGTGTCTGGCAGTGGTGACTGCTCACCTGAGAAGTCTGGGATTCCAGGTGTTTCCTTATCTAGACGACTGGCTCCTTACTGCCACCTCCGAGCATCTACTACTCCAAGCGCTCAGAGCCACGTTCACATTGGGCCATTTCTTGGGGATCACGTTCAATTTGCAAAAATCTGTACTACAGCCATCTCAGCGTATTACTTTCATAGGCGCAGACTTAGACACAAAAGCATCGCCCTTTTACCGGCAGCAAGAATTCAGGTGTTACAAGATCAAGTCAAATCCTGTCTCCCCTACAAAGAGCCCCGCCCATCGGATCCTACAACTGTTGGGCTCGATGGCGTCGACCATACTTTTGGTTCCCTTGGCCAGGCTTCATATGCGAATTTTACAATGGCTACTGTCGGTTCAATGGTCTTATCAGGAACTTCCCTTGAACCACTTAATCGTAATCACGGAAAGTTGCCGTGAGATCTGCATTGGTGGCTTCTCCAATCAAATCTCGACCAGGCGACCCTTTATACCACAACGTCCGTTGCCACTGTGACTACGGACGCCTCCCAGGTAGGGTGGGGGTCATTACCTGGACAGGTCGGTCCAAGGCACATGGCAGATCCAGGAAACGATTTGCATATCAATGTCCTGGAGATGAGAGCGGTACTATTGGTACTCCAAGCTCTCCATCACGCTCCCACAGGGCCGATTGCTATCCTATCCGACAACATGTCGGTGGTATGGTACATAAACAAGCAAGGTGGAACCAGGTCTTACCCACTATGCAGAGAAGCCATGAGACTTTGGCACTGGGCGGTAGCTACCAACCGCTTTCTAATGGCAACGCACATACCGGGGAAGTCCAATGTGATTGCGGACAGATTAAGCAGGACCATTCTTTTACCCCACGAATGGTCCCTCAACCAGGGTATAGCTGCAAAAATCTTCAACAGATGGGGTCATCCTTGCTGCGACCTGTTTGCCAGCCCTCACATTGCGAAATGCAGAGAGTTCTTCACACTGTTCCCTTCTCAGGGACAGACTCCCAGGGACGCTCTGACTCACATTTGGCCCCCCAGTCTTCTACGCCTTCCCTCCGCTCCTCTTACCGAGGGTGATACAGAAGGCCATTTACTTGGAGAGCGAGATGATTTTGATTGCCCCGCACTGGCCTCGTCAAGTTTGGTTTCCTTTCCTACAGAGGCATGCGATAGAAGGTCCATGGTTTCTGGATCCGGTGCCAGACCTGTTGACTCATCAGTCAGGACGGCTTCATCCGTCTCTCAGGTCCCTGAAGTTGGCAGCATGGTTACTCCACTTCCATCCTTAGTCCGAGATAATGCTCTTTCCCCGGACGTGGTCCACATACTGTCTTCTTCTCATAAACCTTCCACCATCAAACTTTATTCCAGTAAATGGAAAAGGTTTGCTTTCTGGGCTCAAGAACGGGGTATAGATCCTCTCACTGCACCAGTATCGGAGGTTCTGAATTTTCTGGCCTCCCTTTTCAGTCGGGCTCTTCAGTTTCTACCATTAAGGTTCAGCTAGCGGCCATTTCTAATTTTCATGCTTCATTTGAACCTTCATTGATGTCTCACAAACTTTGTAAGGCTTTCCTTAAAGGGGCTTGGCTCCTGAGGCCTCCTTTATCTCATCCTGTCCCCCGGTGGGATTTGAATATGGTTCTTGCTGCCCTAACTGCCCGTCCTTTCAACCAGCTGCTACCTGTGATTTAAAATTTCTGTCTTGGAAAACGGCCTTTTAGTAGCCATAACGTCTGCCAGGCGAGTTTCAGAACTTCAAGCTCTTTGTTCTGATCCTCCATATTTGATTTTCACAAGCATAGAGTTTCATTGAAATTAAACCCTGCATTTATACCAAAAGTGGCCTCCTCTTTCTGTATGCAACAAACTATAGAACTCCCTGTCTTTTTCCCAGAATTCTAATAACGCAGAATATACTTTGCATCAATTGGCCGTGCACATAGACAACTGCTTTTATTTGAATAGAACCGCTCAAACGCTGAAATCTAATCAATTGTTCGTTTCCTTTGCAGCTAACAAATTGGGTCAACCAGTAACAAAACCTCCATATCTAAATGGATTAAAGATTGTATCATTTTTATTTATTCACAAGCTAACAAAGACCTCCCTTTCCAGTCAAGGCTCATTCTACCAGGGCAATGGCTACTTCGTAGCTTTTCACTCCAAGTTATCAATAGATGATATTTGTGCTGCAGCAACCTGGACTTCTCCGCACACTTTCATTTCTCATTACAAATTGGATGTGGTTTCTCGTGGCAGAGCTTCCTTTGGTTCCACAGTTCTCAGGAGTGTTTTCCAATGAGCCACCGGGATGTAGGTGCTAGGACGCTGTCCCATCTGTCATGAATGTAGAGATAGGATCCCATTACATCTTTTAGTTATGTACTTACCATAACTTTGGATGTATGGGATCCATCTGCTCTACATTCATAAGTACCCACCCTCCTTCCCCTTCCATTTGGATTTAGAGGAGCTGTAGTCCCTCTTTTCTTGGCGTTCTTTCTTGAAGAACTTTAGTTGGTTATTGTGACTACTAGTTTTTCTGTGTTTGCATGGGTGTATGAAAGCGAACAAACAAGATCTGGGGAAGCAGGTGTAGTGCATCCTGGGATAGGGAGTAGCCCAGCCAATGAGAGACTTCGTGCTAGTGTATTAGTTGCGAGTCGAGCCGATGGATCGCTCAACCCATCTGTCATGAATGTAGGCGAGATGGATCCCATACATCCGAAGTTATGGTAAGTACATAACTAAAAGTTTCTCAGGCCCAGAGTTTGCACTTTGCCTAGAAAACAGATGACCAAAGCGCATGCTCAAGCTCCCATGCCATGTAAACAAATGCTTAGAATGGCTGAAGACCTAATAACTTTAATTAGGGGAAGCCAGCCTTCCCCCTCTGAGACAAAGGATTGATTTTCCTTCTGATTCTACAGACAGTGAGCCTGATGACTGATCCCTCTGATTACCATTACATTCCCTTTTCTACCTTTGAGGATTTATATGCAGAGGATTCCATCCCCTCTCCCTCCCCTCCAGAGGACTTTTCCTTTGGTGAAACCTTGCATACCTTAAGAGAGCATTTCCGCTGGGAATGCCAGGACTACCCACAGTCCAAAAAGAGACTCAGAATTTTTAGACTTGCCTCAGCACATGCCTCTAGCTATACTCCCTGTTCTGGAGATGGTAGATGTCTTCTTTGAATCCAGCCTTACCCAATACCTTGCCTCCAGTGGCCAGGAATCTTGACAGGTACTACAGAGTACCTGACTCCCACAAGTTTCTCTTTAAGAATCCTACTGCAGATCAGGAGACCATTTCCCAGGGACCTAAAGGCATTAACAAAAGCCCTACCCCTTCGGGCAGGGACTCTAGGGCTTTAGTTAGATGGGTTAAGAAGATATACACATCTGCTACTCTTGCCATCAGGGCTTTAAATTGCCAGATGTTCTTCATGTTTCACTGTTGCAGTCATTACATTTGGGTAATCTGCTGGCAGGTTGCCCTCAGTCGGCCTGAATAACAAAGTCTTGAGTCCTGCGTCAGTTGCTATCTCCTCTTCCATGATGTCAGGGGTATAAAACATGTGGCAGACACCATTTTATTTAGTCTTTCTTGCCGCGCAGTGCCCAAAGCAATTTGCAAGTGCCGGTCGGCTGACTCCTGAAATTTTTGCATTTGAGTTTGAGAACTGAAGTCTTCAAACTAAAGCTAAGTACCTTGTTGGGGAAACTTTTTCTTGCTCCTTACCGATGTCAGTAAAAGTTAATAATTGCATTAATTGTGGGAAGCAAATACCTCATAAGGATTTTCATTTGTACTGTATTCCTTGCCTAGGCCCAGAACATAAAGTGCCTTGCTGTCGATTTTGTGCTAGATTTAACCAACGTGCTATTAAGTGTCGGTATATTTTTGCTTCTAAATATTTTGGATCAAGATTTAATTACCCTGAAATGTCGTCGGTTAGCAATCCGACTACCGGAGTTCACAAAAAAACGCAAAGAAAAAGACAGAGACAGACTGAGGTCCAAAACCGACGAAACTTCTCCTAAGCCAGTTGCCGGTTTGCTGGTACTCAGTGAGGTGCTTTCACAGCTCCTGATACCCACTACTTTCGAGTTGCAGGCCTCTACCGAGACCCATGCGGAGTCCGGTATGCCGTGAGATTCTCAGAGTATTGAACCCGTAAATGTCTCTCCCTTGGATGGGTCCGGAGCCGCTGAGCAGGCACCATCTTCTGAGGGTGTTTTCAGGCCTCGACATTTTTATATAAAACCGACGCCAGCCTCACAAACAAGATCAAAAACGTGTGTCTAAATAAAGGATGCATGAGCCACGTGTTCAGAGCCTTATGCCTAAAAAAACAGATGATCAAAATGGCTGAGGACTTAATTACCTTGATTAGGGGTTCCCAACCCCCTCCCTGCTAAGAGGCGTAGGCAAGGCACTTATGAATCTTCAGATCAGGTTTCCATTTCTTCTTTTCTGATGCAGAAGAATCCATCCCATCTGCATCTCCTCCTGAGGGAGTACTCTTTTGAAGAAACTTTGCATACTTTAAGGGAACATTTTCACTGGGAGAGTCAGGACTCTACAGCCAGAAGTCCTAACCACGCTGATAGAGATTTCAGGGTGCTGGATAGATGGTGAAAGAAGGTTTATACTTCTGCAACCTTGGCATTTAGGGCCTTCAACTGCCATTTTCATATGCTTAAATATCAACAGCATGTTATGGGCTTACTGAAACATAAAATGATGATTTCTGATTGTGTGGAAAATAAAGAATTACAGGAATTATTGCGTTCAGCAGAACAGGTTGGAAAGCATACGTTGCAATGTGGTTTTGATTCCTTGGAGGCCTCTTGCAGGGCCGCAGTTACTGGATCTTTAATTAGAAGGCATGCCTGGCTCAAGGAGCAAAATCTGCCTGATCATGTTAAAGCTAAATTGTTGGATGCTCCCTTGCACCATGATACTCTGGTAATAAGGCAGAAGAGGTTTTAAAGAAAATGGAAGACAAAGCTAAATCTATTCGAACTGTAAAAGATTTCTTGCAAGTGCAGCCACCCAAGTTCAGTAGGCACTGGCCTACTAAAAATTGGTCCTTTCCTGTGTCCAGCAGAGCCACTCAAGGCAAATCCAGGTGCTCAAAAGGCTCCAGATACCCATCACAGGGTTCTTACAGATCAAAGCAATGGGGTGCCTCCACCTCCAAATCTGGAGAAAACAAAGCACAACCCTACAGTAAGCAGTCTCAATGACTTCCCTCTACCTTCACCAAGCACTTATCTTTTGGCAGCCCCCTTGTGGGGAAAACTAGCACTTCATGCTCAAAATTGAGAGTTAATTACCCAGGACAAGTGGGTATTAAGCATAGTATCTCAGGGGTACAGATTTCATTCCCATGCTTTGCCAATTCCAGAAGGTTGGCCAGATCTGCCACAAAATCAGTGGGCAGAGGCTCAGAAACAAGTCATGTCCCTCATGGATATGGGGGCTATTCAACCAGTACCAGAAAAGGAAAAAAAGGCAAGGTTTTTATTCAAGACTTTTCCTGGTACCCAGAAAAGACAATGCCTGGTGTCCAATACTGGACTTACTGATTTTGAACACGTTCCTGGGCATTCCAAAATTCAAAATGCTGACTTTACAACAGCTACTGCCTATGCTGGGCAGGAACACTTGGTTAGTGACTCTAGACTTAAAGGAGGCATACCTGCATATCCCAATAAGGGAATCATGCAGAAGGTACCTCCGCTTCAAGGCAGGTTTTTTGCATTACCAGTTCTCTGCACTGCCCTTTGGCTTATCTACTGTGCCCTGGGTCTTTACAAAGTGCCTGGCACCAGTAATTGCATTCTGCAGACAAAGAAGCATACAAATTTATCCTTATCTGGACAACTGTCTCATTCAAACCGAGGACAAGGACACTCTTCTTCAACATCTGGCATTTGTAAAAAGGTTTCTAACATGCCTAGGGTACACAAACGAAAAGAAATCCCAGTTGGTACCCTCTCAAATAATTACATTCCTGGGTGCAAGCTTGAATACAACTGCCCAGATGGCTTACCTCATACCAGACAAACAAAGGCAACTGACAATATACTTCAAACAAATGGCAACAAAAACCCAGTTATCTGCAAGACAAATTCTGCAGGCTTTGGGGTTCATGGCATCCTGCGTTCTACTAATTCCATATGCAAGACTGCATATGAGGAAACAACAATGGCATCTAAAAAGTTTATGGAGTCAACATTGTCAGTCTGGAAACAATGATTCATCTCATTCCCTGCCTACAACAGGAGTTTCTTTGGTGGGCAGAGACGTGTCACCAAATCAAGGGACTGTCATTCACTCTACCCCCTGTCACCCAAACCCTTACTACAGACGCATCAGACTATGATTGGGGGGCCCACCTGGTGGGGAAATGCATTCAGGGCAAATGGAGCCCAAAACAAATAGGTTCATAGATTACTACTAAGCTAACTGCCCTTCTGAGCCATTTTAAGCTTAGCCAATTATCCCTTGTGAGACTCGAACCGTGCACCTTGTGTTTGTAAGACAGACACTTTAACCATTAGGCCACCCTCCCAACCAGAAAGAGATGCTAGCTGTTCAGAATGCTCTGACAGCCTTCAAGGACTTACTTCATCCAGGACAACTACTGTTAAAGACGGACAACACCACAGTTATGTGGTACATAAACAAGCGGGGGGGAGGTGCACATTCCTACCCCCTTTGCAGACTAGCCATGGCATTGTGGAACACAGCTTTGACTTACCAAATACATCTTCAAGCTTAATTCCTGCCAGGAAAACAAAATAGTCTGGCAGACGACCTAAGCAGAAATCTTATGGACCCGCACGAGTGGAAACTGGATCCACAAATCTTCAGCATATTAACACAGAAATGGGGGAGCCCAGACATAGATCTATTTGCCTCTCCGCAAAATGATCAACTGGGCAAATTCTGCACAAGAACTTACCACAGAAAAGCATGGAAAGTGGATGCCCTATCCTTCAGCTGGAAAAAACCTATCAGTCTTATGCCTTTCCCCCTCTGTCTCTTCTCTCCAAGGTCTTACTAAAAGTCAGACCGGAAAAACCAAAAATGATCCTAGTTGCTCCAGACTGGCCTTGCCAGCATTGGTACCCAATTCTAAGGAATATGTCTCAACTTCCTCCTTGATACTTGTCTCAAATACCTCATCTACTGTCTCAGCAGATCAATCAAATTCTGCACACCCAGCTCCAAACTCTGAACCTTGCAGCATGGCTGATCATTTAATTATTCAAACACCACCTCTCAGTAAATCTGTGATGGATGTCATTTTGGAAGCCAGAAGGCCTAGTACTAGAAAATCTTATGCTGATAAATGGAAGAGATTCTGTGCTTGGAACCAAGCACAAGGAACGGACACAGCAAAGCCCAATATCCCTCAGATTTTACAATATTTGACTGAGATGCTTCACAAGGGCTTTTCTGTTTCTTCAATAAAAATCCATGCCTCTGCCATCTCGGCACATTACAACACCGAGCCTACCATCCTTTCTCATCCTCTGCTTAAACAGTATCTTAGAGGGGCCAAAAACTTAAGGCCTCCCAGAAGATCACCAACTCCTGCATGGGACCTCAACTTTGTGCTGGAAAAACTCACCCTGCCTCCTTTTGAACCAGCAGCTACTACGGATATAAAATTTCTATCTTGGAAAACTGCTTTCCTCTTGGCAGTCACTTCAGCAAGAGGGGTTTCAGAACTACAGGCTCTCATGGCTGTGGAGCCTTTTATTACATTTTACCCAGACAGGGTGTCCCTCAGGACCAATCCTTCTTTTATGCCTAAGGTGGTATTCACTGTGGCTCTTAACCAGACAATTCACCTGCCAACATTTTACCCAAATCCGCAGAACATGGGGGAGCGGATTCTGCATTCATTGGATGTACACAGACAACTAAGATTCTACTTAAACAGGACCAGATCTCTAAGAAAGTCTGAACAACTACTGGTGGCATTTGCTGCAGGATCAGAGGGGAAGGCTATATCAAAGCAGATTATTTCTAAGTGGATAAGCCACTGCTTTCATTTCTGCTACTTGCACCATGGTAAACCTGTGCCCAAGGGCATCAAGTCACAATCCACCAGGGCTTGCCTCTACCTCAGCAGCTTTTCTCAGAGGGGTTCCAACCAAAGATATTCTAGATGCTGCTACTTGGAGCTCTGTTCATACCTTCACAAAGCATTATGATTTGCCACTCTTCTCCAAATCCAGGGCAGGCTTTGTCACTGCAATTTTCAGGGCCTTATAGCCGCTCCTAATGCTATTTAGTTAGATTCTCCCATCCATAACTTTGGGATTCTACCCAAATGTAATAACTGCAACAGTGAAACACGAAGAACATAGTACAGTTGTGTACACTTACCATAAATGTAGATGTTCAAGTGTATTCACTGTTGCAGTCCAGGTTACCCACTTGCCATCCCCCTTATTCGATACCTTTTCTTTCCTTCACTATATACTAAAGCCTTTGTGGTGTGTTTGCTTTTAGATGAAAGTAAAGTTTATGTTGCTAAAAGTGCATTTACATATATTTCTGTTTATTTGTATATCTATCTATCTATATATATATATATATATATATATATATATATATATATATATATTTTTTTTTTGCTCCCCATTTGGTGGGCACCTGACATCTGGGGCAAGAAAAACTGATTAAAATGGCATTGGCTGCAGGTTTTATACCCCTGACGTCATGGAAGAGGAGACAGCAACCGATGTAGGACCCGAGACTTTGTTATTCAGGCTGACTGAGGGCAACCTGCCAGCAAATTACCCAAATGTAACGACTGTAACAGTGTATGCACTCGAACATCTGCATTTATGGTAAGTGTACACAACTGTACTTTTCATATGTTAAAAGTATCAGCAGCATATTATGGAGCTAATTCGACAGAAAATTATGTTGATTCCTGATTGTGCAGAATGTAAAGATTTACAAGAGTTAATGCATTCTGCTAACCAAGTTGGAAAACATACTTTGCAATGCAGTTCTGATGCCTTAGAAGCATTTTGCAGGGCTGCTGTCACTGGGCCTGTTCTTAGAAGGCATGCTTGGCTTAAGGAGCATATCTTGCCAGACTATGTCAAAGCAAAATTACTAGATGCACCACTAAGTCAAGAATGCCTGTTTGGCAATAAAGCAGAAGTCGTCCTCAAAAAGATGGAGGAAAAAGCTAAATCTATGCAAACTCGTGTAAGTATTTCCTACAGGTACAGCCACCTAGATTCAGTAGGCATTGGCCTTCTAAAAAACTGGTCCTTTCCAGTCCCTCCCAGACCTTCTCAGTCCTAACCCAGGGGCAGCATACCACCACAATTACAGTCTCAGGGTATGCACAGATCTAAGCAATGGAGTGCTCCCACCTCTAAAACAGGGAGTAGTAAGCCAACATCCTATGGTAAAATCTCACAATGACTTATCCTTAAATCTTCCAAGCCTTCCTCAAGTACTTGCACCCTTAGGAGGAAAACTTGACCTACATGCCAAAAACTGGGAGTACATCACCCAGGACAGATGTGTCTTGAACATTGTATCCCAGGGATACAGATTCTACTTCCACTCACTGCCAACCCCAAGCGGATGGCCAGACCTCCCCACAAACCAGTGGGCAGAGGCCCAAAAGCAAGTACTTTCTCTTCTCCATATCAAGGCTATTTGACCTGTCCCAGCAGAGCATAGGGAACAAGATTTTCACTCCAGACTGTTTCTGGTCCCCAGGAAAGAAAACTCTTGGCGCTCTGTCCTGGATCTGTCTATTCTCAACACCTTCCTGGGGGTTCCAAGGTTTAAGATGCTTACTCTCCAATGGCTGCTTCCTATGCTAGCGAAGGACTCCTGACTAGCCACCCTAGACTTAAAAGAAGCTTATCTGCACATCCCCATAAGGGAATTTTGCAGGAAATACCTACATTTCAGGGCAAAAAGGCCCAGTGATGCAGTGGGTAAGGTGCTTGCCTCTAATCTGCAAGGTTTGATTCTCACCACTGGAAAGAGCTTGCCTCATTGCAGATGTTTATTCGCCCAGGGTATTCACAAAATGCTAGCTCCAGCCATTGCATATTGCAGGCTGAGAAAAATTCAAATTTACACATACCTGCACAATTGCCTGATTCAGGCTGACAGTCAGGAATTGCTACTCCAGCACTTGACATTTGTAAAAAGACTTCTAACTTCACTGGGGTACACCATCAGTGAAAATAAATCACATCAGGTACCTAGCCAACAGGTTGTATTCCTGGGAGCAAGCTTGAACACAACTTCCCAGATGCATTCCTCATTCCAGAAAAAACAAATGTATTTGACAAACTACTTCAATCTACTGGCCACCAAAACCCAGCTATCTGCAAGAGAAATGCTGCAAGCACTAGGGTTCATGGCCTCTTGCATTCTACTAATTCCATATGCAAGACTGCATATGAGGAAACTTCAGTGGTACTTAAAAAGTCTCTGGTGTCAACTTTCTCAGGACCTGGAAACAATGATTCCTATTATTCCTTGCCTAAGGGTAGAGTTTCTTTGGTGAGGCAGAGACCTGCTACCACAACAAAGGACTCCCTTTCACTCTACCCCCTGCCGCCCAAACCTTAACAGATGCATCAGACTATGCATGGGGGGCTCACATGGCAGGACAAGGTATTCAAGGCAAATGGAGCCCAAAGCAAGTGCACCTGCATATCAGTCAAAAAGAAATGTTGGCTGTACAGAATGCTCTGACAGCCTTCAAACGCCTTATTCTTCCAGGCCAACTGTTGATAAAGATAGACAACACCACAGTTATGTGGTACGTAAGCAGGGGGGAACCCATTCCTACCCACTTTGCAGGTTAGCCATGGCTCTGGGGGACACAGCCTTGAGCAACCAAGTGCACCTACAAGCTCAATTCCTGCCAGGCAAACTAAATAAACTGGCAGATGACTTGAGCAGAAATCTAATGGACCCGCATGAGTGGAAACTGGAACCCAAATAATTCAAGCTGCTGATCCACACGTGGGGGGCACCAGAGGTGGCCCTCTTTGCTTCCCCTCAGAACTCTCAATTGAGCAAATATTGCACCAGAACTCCCCACAGTCAAGCATGGAAAGTGGATGCTCTGTTCTTTACATGGGAAAGCCTCTCAATCTATGCCTTTCCCCTCTGCCCCTCCTCTCGAAGGTTCTACTAAAGATCAAACAGGACAAGCCAAGGACAATCCTGATTGCACCAGACTGGCCATGCCAGCACTGGTACCCATCTTTGCGCAGTCTGACAGTATTGCCACCTTGGCACCTGCCTCAGACCCCTCCCTGCTGTCCCAGCAGGAGGGCCAGATTTTGCACCCTCAGATCTTATATTGTTAATCCTTGTTCAGTCCTTACATGTCGGTATCTGTTCTGACCTCGGAACCGAGCCGGCCATCTTCCAAGCTCACGCCAGCTACAAACTCAAGCTAAAACTCTTACCCAGAATTCCCCTCTCCCTGTTACCTCAGATTTCGTTTGTCGCATCGCCATTCAGTCATGTCAAGCTACTTCTCTTGAGCTAAGTACAGTATTTTTCTTCATACTAAGACAGCTTTTTTTCACAAAAAAAGTTTAGATAGTTATCTCTTACCTTATCGCATTTAGCGACTACACTTCTTCGAATCCTTTTCAACTCCTTTTTCTCTCTTTTTACCGCAAGGTCATTCTTTTTTTTTTTTTGCCATCGTTGGTAAACCCCTTTTCCTTCTTACCTTCAGGTATTTCTTGTACCATTGCTGGTATTTTTCTGTTTTTTCTTTCTTTCCTTTTAACATGACAGATAAAAAAGGTAGCCCAGGGTTTAAAAGATGTTTGAATTGTGGCCATAAATTACCTACTTCAGATGCACATTCCCTGTGTGTCTATTGCTTGGGTGTGCCTCATTTAACAGTTGACCCGCCTTGCGGGATTTGTAAGAATTTCTCTAACAAGACCTTAATTGAGAGGAAAAATTAATATTGAAGGGGCTACTTAAATCTCCTTTTTTCAGAGGCTATTTCTGGGTCTGAGGTTTCAACCCCTCCAAGATCCCATAAGAAAGAGTGATGAACATAAAAAGGCCAAGTCTCTTCCTTCATCCCCAGCTGGGGACCCTCTGGAACTGAGACCCAAGAAAGCTAAGCTTTCCAGTTCAGATTTGACTTAGGCTCCAGCATTTTCGGTGCCTAGACCTTCGGCACCGAGGCCATCGGTGACCTCGGCACCGACTAGTGTGCCCCATACTGCATCGGTACCGAGGAGCTCCTCGGTTCAGACTCCCTTACCAGCACCGACTGTCCAGTCGATGCAGACTGTTATGACGTCGATGGGTGTTTCGATGCCCATTTCCTTTTCGGCTCCGACAACTTACCCGGCACCGACTACCCTCTCGGTACCAACCATTCAGTTTTCGTCACCGATGTTTTCGGCTCAGGCCTTAGCGCCAACAACCACTTCGGTACCGACCTCATCGTCTGTGCAGACCATGCCTTAGGCACCGATGATTTCCTCGGTGCAGACACCAGTAGTTCAGTCCATTACAGCTCCGTTGTCAGTGCAGACCATCTCCGTGGTGGGCATCGAGTTTGCTCCGTCCTTGGATAGACCTGACTCTCCCTCAGCCATGTCCGTGAAATCCGCTAGAAGCCTCTCTGAACACAATGTGTTGCGTCTTGTGGATGAAGTGCTTTTGGCCAGAGGTATCCCGCCCCCAGGACCTATCCTTCCTTGGGAGGTGATCACCCTTTACCAAAGATCCCTACTTATTCTCCTCCTTCATTGCCTTTGAAGAGCTCGTGCAAGAGGAAGCACATGGACTCCACAGAGGAGTCCCTTACTGAAGACACAGACTTTGATGATGGGGAAGGGTCCCCTCGATCACCCTCTGAGGTATCCTTTGGTGATATCCTTGAAATCCTTAGATAGGTGACTGGCAGCCCTCTAACCCGACCTCTGAGGAGTCTGTGTTCCTGCAGGCCTTTCGTGCCAGGCCCCCTACCCTCCTGGGTTACTCCACCTGCCGATGAACTTGTCCGGCTCGTCATGCAGCGGATGTGGAAGGCTCCTGATACCGTTGAGGCCATCCCCCGGAGACCAGATAAAATTTTGTCCCCTCCTGCTAGTGATCCCCATTGGTCCAAAAGTCTTCCTGTAGATGCTTTGGTGGTGATGGCTGCAACTAGAAAGGACCTGGAGGAAGAAGAAAGCCAGACTGTCCATCCGCCCAACAAAGAGTCCCAGACTCTGGACAGAATAGGGAAGCGTACTTTTGCATCAGCAACCTTTGCAGTTGGGTCCCTGAACTATATGGCACATTTTACCAGGCTTCAAAGAGACTTGATTTCTGAGCTGTCTGAAACTTTGGCTGGTGCTGTGTCTGATGAGGTCCATGACAAAGTGGCCTCTCAGCTAGCCACCATCGAATCGATATATAATTCTTCCATGCGCCTGATAACTCACGCATCAGAAGGAGCAGCTAGAGTGGCGGGTTCAGGCATTGTTCTGATACTACATGCCTGGATGTGCTTGTGTAATTTTGCGGAACCCTTCAAGCCTCGTTGTTCGGACCCAAGGTTAACAGCACACTGGCCAGATGTGAACAGGACAGTAAGACTTTTCTGCTGTGGGTGTCTGTTTTTCTTCCCCTATGCGAGCTTTCTCCAGAAACCAGAAGAGTGGGAAGATATGGCACAAAAAGTCTCAAGGTTCTTTCTGAGACACACAGGCCGAGTTCTCCCCTAGAGGCAAAGGGGGAAACTCACAGGGAAGACGCCCCTTTTGGGGCAGAGGGGGTCCGCGTAACCAGGGTTCCAGGGATTCTTTCCCTGGCCATTCCTACCAGTGCTCCTGAAGAGCGGCCCAACTGCTTTCCTCTGGAAGTAGTTTGGGGTCGTTTCTCTTGGTACCCTTCTACCTGGCTAACCATTACCACCGATTCTTGGGCACAAAGGATAATAACCAGAGGTTATCATATCCCCTTCGACCTTTGTCCCGCTCCCCTAACAAGCTTACCCGACGTTCCACCCAGTCAAAGGGAAGAAGCAGCATTAGAGATTTCAAAGCTGCTAAGAAGAGTCATCCAAATAGTCCCTCCAGACCAGATAGGATCCGGATTCTACTCGAGACTATTTTTTGTGCCAAAGAAAACCGGGGACTGGAGACCAATTTTGGATCTCAGTGTATTGAACAAATTTGTAAAAGTACAGAAATTCCGGATGGTCACAATACAGTCTATCCTTCCGCTTTTGGAAAATGACGATTGGGTATGCTCGATAGATCTTCAAGATGCGTACTACCACATAAAAGTGGACTGACCATCAAGAAGATTCCTTCGCCTCCGTGCGGGAGCCAGTCATTACCATTTCAGAACACTGCCCTTTGGAGACTCTATAGCCCCCAGAGTGTTCACAAAGTGCATGGCAGTAGTCACAGCTCACTTGCGACTACAAGGATTCCAGGTGTTTCCATACCTAGACGACTGGCTCATCTCCACCCCCACCAGACATCTATTGGAAGAAACCCCAGCATACTCTCTCTCCTCACTGCAGAAAGGCTAGGCATAACCATAAACTGGCAAAAATCCAAACTCACCCCATCTCAGCCCACAGAATTCATAGGGGTAATCTTGAATACAAAGAATTGCAGAGCATCCATTCCAGAGCACAGAATTCTAAGGATAAAGCAGCAACTGATTCCAATCCTTTCAAGGGAAAAATCCACAGCACATTCTGTTCTCCAGTTGTTTGGTTCCATGGCAGCCTCCATTACAATTGTCCCCCTGGCCAGGTTTCACATGCGGTTTCTACAATGGCTACTGCTCACTTAATGGTATCCCTTTCAGTACCCTCTTTCAGCCAAGATTCGGGTAACTCACAGTTGCAAACAAGATTTGAATTGGTGGATGGCGCACAATCCATCACAATGGTCTCGCCCCTTCTCCCCCCACCAGCCCAAGGCTACAGTCACCACGGGCACCTCCCTGATGGGGTGGGGGGGCTATTTCAGGGACAGACAGTCCAAGCTACTTGGTCCGAAATGGAGGCCCATCTGCATATAAATGTTGCTTCTGGCATTGCAAGCATTCCATCCCCTGCTGCTGTCTGCGACTATTGCAATACAATCAGACAACATGGCGGTGATCTGGTACATCAACAAACAAGGTGGAACCAAATCTTACCCACTCTGTCGAGAGGCCATGAGGATATGGCAATGGGTGATGGCTACCAACCGCTTTCTTCTAGCAATGCACATTCCCAGGAGCTCCAATGTGATAGCAGACAGACTCAGCAGGTGTATTCTACAACATCACGAGTGGTCCCTGAATCCCTTGATAGTGGCAGAGATTTTCAACCACTGGGGTCTTCCTTGCTGCGACCTCTTTGCATCCCCGACCAACTACAAATGCAGCAGCTATTTCACCCTGATTCCCCCTCTGGGACAGTCACCCAGGGATGCTCTAGTCCACGATTGGCCCTCTGGTCTGCTTTATGCATTCCCACCTCTCCCCCTCATTCCCCAGTTTCTGAAGAAAGCCCGCTGGTTGAAGAGCTAAGTAATCCTCATAGCACCATATTGGCCTCGTCAGATTTGGTTTCCCTTCCTTTGGCCTCACCTGCTTGGATTCTCCATCCAACCCCGGGGTTGATCTCTCATCCACAGAGTCTGATTCACCCCAACTTGAACAGCCTGAAGCTCACAGCTTGGCTCCTCCAATTCCTTTGATTGCCAGGCAGAATGATCTTTCTTTGCCAGTACGTGACATTCTTATTGCATCTCATAAATCTTCCACCAGAATTACATATCTCAGCAAGTGGAAAAGATTTACTTTTTGGCTGAAAGAAAAACAAGTAGATCCTTTTTCAGCACCTGTGTTGATAGTACTGGAATATCTGTCTACCCTATTTCAGTCCGGTCTATCTGCCTCTACCATTAGAGTTCATTTGGCTGCAATATCTAATTTTCATGATGGTGTCCAAGACTCTTCTCTTATGTAACACAAATTATGCAAGACTTTCATAAAAGGCATGAATCATCTAAGACCCCCTTTTAGAGAACCTACTCAACCATGGGACCTGTCATTAGTCCTACAAGCTTTGACAATGCCACCTTTCGAACCAGCTTCTTCTTGCAACATCAAATATTTGTCATGGAAAACCTTGTTTTTGGTCGCCATTACTTCTGCCACACGTATCTCTGAGCTTCAAGCCTTATGCATCAAGAGACCATAAGAGTGTCTTTGAGAACTAATCCTTCCTTTCTGCCAAAAGTGATCTCTGAAATGTCCATTAATCAAACCATTGAATTGCCAGTTTTCTTTCCCAATCATTCAAACAGAGGAGAGTATTGCCTACATACCCTAGATATTCACAGGCAAATTCGCTTTTACTTGAACAGGACTAAGGCTTCTCGTAAATCAGACCAGTTATTTTTGGCCTATTCTGGGCCTAGATTAGGATGTGTTGTTGCTAAGGTCACATTGGTTAAATGGTTAAAAGACTGCGTAACCTTCATTTATAGAAAACGTAATATTCCATTACCTACTACCATAAAGACTCATTCTACAAGGTCGGTGGCAACTTCTGCTGCCTTCCATGCTAGAACCTCTTTACATGACATTTGTGCAGCTGCAACTTGGGCTACTCATACCTTCATCCAATCATTACAGATTGGATTTTGCCTCCAGGGGAAGAGCATCCTTTTGGTGCTTCGGAATGTCCTTCCATGAGAGCCTCCCAGGAATAAAGGTAGCTGGGGAATCTGTCCCACATGTAAGGACTGAACGAGGATTAACAATATCAGATAAAGAAGTTATGTCTTACCATAACGTTCCATCTCTATTGTTGATCCTTGTTCAGTCATTACGACCCTCTCTCCTTCCCCTCCTGTGGCTTCTAGTGGATCTCACCATCTGGTTCTGTTAGGTCATTTGACCAGAGGTAGCCTCTACCTTCTTTTGACTTGCAAACTCAATCTGAGGTAACAGGGAGAAGGGAATTTTGGGTAAGAGTTTTTAGCTCGAGAGTTGGTAGCTGGCACGAGCTTGGAAGATGGCCGGCTCGGTTCCGAGGTCAGAACCGATACCCACATGTAATGACTGAACGAGGATCAACAATACAGATGGAACGTTATGGTAAGACATAACTTCTTTTTACAAACCCTGAACCTAGCAGCCTGGTTCATCCCCTTAACCCTCAGTAGACAGGTGCTGGATGTCTTCCTGGAGGCAAAAAGGCCTATTACTAGAAAATCCTATTCAGAAAAGTGGAAAAGATACTGTTCTTGGAGCCAGTCTCAAGGAATGGACACAAATGTGCCCAGCTTACCTCATATACTAGATTACTTAACAGAAATGTTCCCCAAAGGCCTATCCTTCTCTTCAGTTAAGATTCATGCCTCTGCCATCTCAGCTGATTATAATACTGAGCCACCCCACTTATCTCATCCTCTGGTCAAACAGTTCTTGAGAGGAGCCAGAAATTTAAGACCCCCAAGAGAGCTCCCACTCCAGCCTGGGACCTTAACTTTGTATTGGAAAGCACACTTCCACCCTTTGAACCTGCTGCTTCAGCAGAGTTAAAATTCCTCTCCTGGAAAACAGCTTTACTCCTAGCCATCACTTCAGCAAGAAGAGTGTCTGAATTGCAGGCCCTTATGGCCGTGGAACCCTTCATTATCTTCCCTCAGGACTAACCCATCATTTATGCCAAAGGTGGCACCTAGTGTGGCTTTAAACCTATCCATTCATTTGCCAACCTTTTTCCCTAGTCCTCAGAATACAGGGGAAAGGATCCTGCACTCCCTGGACGTGCACAGGCAGCTTAGGTTCTATCTGGACAGGACTAAACCTTTCTGAAAATCTGACCAGCTGCTAGTCAGTTTGCCTACAGGGGCAGAGGGCAAACCATTTCTACATGAGTAGCACACTGCATCCATTTCTGCTGCAAACATCATGGGAAACATGCCCCACAGGGGATCAGAATACATTTCACTAAGGCTACATCAACCTCTACAGCATTTCTCAGGGGAGTCCCTGCCAGGGACATCCTGGAAGCTGCAACATGAAGATCTGTACACACCTTCACCAAGCATTACTACTTACCTATCTTTTCTAAATCCAAAGCTGGATTTGTTACAGCAGTCTTACAGGGCCTGCTTGCCAGCCCTAATGCTTCTTGACTGCCTCCACCCATCCTCAACTTTGGGAATCAACCCAAATGTGATGACTGCAACAGTGAAATACAAAGAACATAGTACAGTTGTTTACACTTACCATAAATGTAGATGTTCAAGTGTATTCACTGTTGCAGTCCTGGTTACCCTCCCTCCAGCCCCCTGACTTCTCTTTACTTCTACCTATCCTTTTTGTTTGGCATACCTTATATCATTGGTATTTGCTTTTTACTGGGGGTGTTCCACACCATGTAAATGCTTCCTGTTTAGGGGACTCCTGACATCTGGGGCAAGAAAAACTGATGTAATGTGTCGGCTGCATGTTTTATACCCATGACATCCTGATATCATGGAAGAAGCAACAGTATCTGATGCAGAAATCCCCAGACTCTGGTATTCAGGCCGACTGAGGGCTACCTGCAGGCAGATAACCCAAATGTGATGACTTCAACAGTGCATAACACTAACATCTACATTTATGGTAAGTGTACACAACTGTGCTTTCTGCATGATTTTAAGTCTGACAGTGTTATATCGTTGCTATAACTCTCAACTGTAGGGCTAACCACAGACTGGCCAGAGTTTAAACACGTATGTTTGGCGTGTTACACGTATTTTGTCTTTGGAAGTTCTGTTGCATGCTCGGAGGATTGCAGTCAGAAAACAGTAACATCCAGTTGTGTTTCTGACTTCATACCCCTCAGAACGGATCTTAAAACAAACCCTGTTACACCAGCAACTTTATCAGTTTATAACAGCAATATGTCAATGATGCTCCTGTGTTTGGGCCTCTGTCCCCCAAGTATGTCCGGCATTGTCCAGATGTCATGCAGTAAGAGGTGGGTATGTATGGTATATCATTATTTAGTGACTTCATTCCTGATATCATCCCAGTGATATATCAGACTGCCAGCCATGTTATATGTAAGAGGCCTTGTATATGAAAACAAAGCCTGGACATTCTGTGGGACTCTGTACAGTTGGGAGGTCTATGCATTTCTGGTGATTGTCGACAGACTGTCAGGATTGTGTAGCAGTGTGTATTGTGAATGTGTTGTTTGGCCCATGTAGGGAAGGGGGTAGATGTGTTATGGGTACTTTTCTGTCTGACTTTGCATGCTGCCCCAGTTTCTGGTGCCCTCTCAACTGTACATATTTGTAGGGGAGGACTGAGACATGTCCCGTACCATGGTCAGGGGTCATACTACACTGTGAATTGGGCCAGTATGTGTAGGTGTAGTGTGTGAGTGGTAAACATGCTGATGGTTTTGTTCACACAGTCAATACTCTACTGTTCATTTGGCTTACCAGTATATGACTGTGGTGGATTTGGTTGTGGGTATGCACTTTCACACTGGTGTCTGTTTTTCATTGCTTTTACATCCCTGTAGTGCATTGTACCTTTGCAAATACATGTGTAATTCCTCATAGCAGATTTGGGTTATTGTGTCAGTCCAACTGTAGTTTAGACGGTGCTTGGTGACATGCCTAACAGCTCAGTGTAGTTTTCCTACAGTGATGTTATGTCCAGATAGATAGATAGATAGATAGATATATATATATATATATATATATATATATATATATATATATATATATATATATATATAGATATAGATATAGAGATATATATATATATATACAGAGAGAGAGAGAGATAGATATATAGATAGATATAGAGACAGAGATGTAGATATATAGATAATTATCTATAGATATATTGTCTATATATATCTATATATAATCTATTCATATATTATCTCTCTATATCTATAGATATATACATATATATATAATATATATATATATATATATATATATATATATATATATATATATATATATATATAACTATATAATATATAGATGTGTATATATATATATACATATATATATATATATATATATACATAATATAAAGATGTATAGATAATATATACATACACATATACTGTCAATACATATATGGATAATATTTACATATATAAATATATATATATATATATATATATATATATATATAGATTACTTAATATATATATATATATATATATATATATATACATTTATATATATATAAATATATATATATATATTATCTATAGATATCTACATATATAGATAATATATATAGATATAGACTATATATATATATAATATAAAATATATATATATATATATATATATATATATATATATATATATATATATATATATAGGTTTTATTTATATATATATATATATATATATATATATATATATATACACACATAGATAATATATATATATATATATATATATATATATACATAGGTTTCTTATATGTATGTATATATATATATATATATATATATATGTATATATACACACACACATATACTGATGGTGGAATGAGGAAGTAAAAATTCTCCATCTCCTGCTTTCAACAACCCCAACACATTCACTAAAGATACAGCAACACCTCATGAGCATTCGGTAGTTAGGCGAAAAGAACGTGATTTTGTACAACAAAGACAGTCTTTTCCGGTGGTCCCCCTCCCAATCAGACCGGGGAGGAAGAGATCAATCGAAAGTGATGTACCCCGGGGTCAGAAAAGGAATGAAGGCCCCTTACAAGCTCCAGCTCAAACATTAAAACGAATGTGGAACCAGGGGATTTAGTTCT